>NW_022145598.1:20107989-20295489 GCF_000002235.5 Strongylocentrotus purpuratus
TAGGGGCAAATATTGTAAAAATTTGAATTATCACAACTTTCGGGCCGAATTAGAAGGTCCGGGTGGTTCAGCATTTTGGAGGAAAATATTATATTTTTTGAATAGGTTAGTTTCCCCACAATGAATGTCCATACATGCCATTAGATGGATCCTGACCCCCATATCCCTTTGAAAGGGGCGTAGGGCAAATATTGTGATAATTTGAATTATCACAACTTTCAGGCCGAAATGTAAGGGCCGGGGTGGTTCAGCATTTTGGAGGAAAATTATTTTTTTTAATAGTTAGTTTCCCCACAATGAATGTACATACATCCATTAGATGGATCCTGACCCCTAATCCCTTTGAAAGGGGCGTAGGGGCAAATATTGTGATAATTTGAATAAACACCATTTCAGGCCGAAATGGTAGGGCCGGGGTGGTCAGCATTTTGGAGGAAATATATATTTTTTTTAATAGGCTAGTTTCCCCACAATGAATGTCCATACATGCCATTAGATGGATCCTGACCCCATATCCCTTTGAAAGGGGCGTAGGGGCAAATATTGTAAAATTTGAATAAACACCAATTTCAGGCCGAAATGGTAAGGGCCGGGGTGGTTCAGCATTTTGGAGGAAAATATTATTTTTTTGAATAGGCTAGTTCCCCACAATGAATGTACATACATGCCATTAGATGGATCCTGACCCCCATATCCCTTTGAAAGGGGCGTAGGGGCAAATATTGTAAAAATTTGAATTATCACAACTTTCGGGCCGAAATTAGAAGGTCCGGGGTGGTTCAGCATTTTGGAGGAAAATATTATATTTTTTTAATAGGTTAGTTTCCCACAATGAATGTCCATACATGCCATTAGATGGATCCTGACCCCCATATCCCTTTGAAAGGGGCGTAGGGGCAAATATTGTGATAATTTGAATAAACACCAATTTCAGGCCGAAATGGTAAGGGCCGGGTGGTTCAGCATTTTGGAGGAAAATATTATATTTTTTGAATAGGCTAGTTTCCCCACAATGAATGTACATACATGCCATTAGATGATCCTGACCCCCATATCCCTTTGAAGGGGCGTAGGGGCAAATATTGTAAAAATTTGAATTATCACCTTTCGGGCCGAAATTAGAAGGTCCGGGGTGGTTCAGCATTTTGGAGGAAAATATTATATTTTTTTAATAGGTTAGTTTCCCCACAATGAATGTCCATACATGCCATTAGATGGATCCTGACCCCCTATCCCTTTGAAAGGGCGTAGGGGCAAATATTGTGATAATTTGATTATCACCACTTTCAGGCCGAAATTGTAAGGCCGGGGTGGTTCAGCATTTTGGAGGAAAATATTATATTTTTTTTAATAGGTTAGTTTCCCCACAATGAATGTACATACATGCCATTAGATGGATCCTGACCCCCATATCCCTTTGAAAGGGGCGTAGGGGCAAATATTGTAAAAATTTGAATTATCACAACTTCGGGCCGAAATGGAAGGGCCGGGGTGGTTCAGCATTTTGGAGGAAAATATTATATTTTTTTATAGGCTAGTTTCCCCACAATGAATGTCCATACATGCCATTAGATGGATCTTGACCCCCATATCCCTTTGAAAGGGGCGTAGGGGCAAATATTGTGATAATTTGAATTAACACAATTTCAGGCCGAAATGGTAAGGGCCGGGGTGGTTCAGCATTTTGGAGGAAAATATTATATTTTTTAATAGGCTAGTTTCCCCACAATGAATGTACATACATGCCATTAGATGGATCCTGACCCCCATATCCCTTTGAAAGGGGCGTAGGGGCAATATTGTAAAAATTTGAATTATCACAACTTCGGGCCGAAATTAGAAGGTCCGGGTGGTTCAGCATTTTGGAGGAAAATATTATTTTTTTTAATAGGTTAGTTTCCCCACAATGAATGTACATACATGCCATTAGATGGATCCTGACCCCCAATCCCTTTGAAAGGGGCGTAGGGGCAAATATTGTGATAATTTGAATAAACACCAATTTCAGGCCGAAATGGTAAGGGCCGGGGTGGTTCAGCATTTTGGAGGAAAATATATATTTTTTTTAATAGGCTAGTTTCCCCACAATGAATGTCCATACATGCCATTAGATGATCCTGACCCCCATATCCCTTTGAAAGGGGCGTAGGGGCAAATATTGTAAAATTTGAATAAACACCATTTCAGGCCGAAATGGAAGGGCCGGGGTGGTTCAGCATTTTGGGAAAATATTATATTTTTTTGAATAGGCTAGTTTCCCCACAATGAATGTACATACATGCCATTAGATGGATCCTGACCCCCATATCCCTTTGAAAGGGGCGTAGGGGCAAATATTGTAAAAATTTGAATTATCACAACTTTCGGGCCGAAATTAGAAGGTCGGGGTGGTTCAGCATTTTTGAGGAAAATATTATATTTTTTGAATAGGTTAGTTTCCCCACAATGAATGTCCATACATGCCATTAGATGGATCCTGACCCCCATATCCCTTTGAAAGGGGCGTAGGGGCAAATATTGTGATAATTTGAATTATCACAACTTTCGGGCCGAAATTGTAGGGCCGGGGTGGTTCAGCATTTTGGAGGAAAATATTATATTTTTTTTAATAGGTAGTTTCCCCACAATGAATGTCCATACATGCCATTAGATGGATCCTTGACCCCCATATCCCTTTGAAAGGGGCGTAGGGGCAAATATTGTAATAATTTGAATTATCACAACTTTCGTGCCGAAATTGTAAGGGCCGGGGTGGTTCAGCATTTTGGAGGAAAATATTATATTTTTTTTAATAGGCTAGTTTCCCACAATGAATGTACATACATGCCATTAGATGGATCCTGACCCCAATCCCTTTGAAAGGGGCGTAGGGGCAAATATTGTGATAATTTGAATAAACACCAATTTCAGGCCGAAATGGTAAGGGCCGGGGTGTTCAGCATTTTGGAGGAAAATATATATTTTTTTTAATAGGTTAGTTTCCCCACAATGAATGTACATACATGCCATTAGATGATCCTGACCCCCATATCCCTTTGAAAGGGGCGTAGGGGCAAATATTGTGATAATTTGAATAAACACAATTTCAGGCCGAATTGTAAGGGCCGGGGTGGTTCAGCATTTTGGAGGAAAATATTATATTTTTTTTTAATAGGCTAGTTTCCCCACAATGAATGTACATACATGCCATTAGATGAATCCTGACCCCCATATCCCTTTGAAAGGGGCGTAGGGGCAAATATTGTAAAAATTTGAATTATCACAACTTTCGGGCCGAAATTAGAAGGCCGGGGTGGTTCAGCATTTTGGAGGAAAATATTATATTTTTTTGAATAGGCTAGTTTCCCCACAATGAATGTACATACATGCCATTAGATGGATCCTGACCCCCATATCCCTTTGAAAGGGGCGTAGGGGCAAATATTGTAAAATTTGAATTATCACAACTTTCGGCCGAAATTAGAAGGTCCGGGGTGGTTCAGCATTTTGGAGGAAAATATTATTTTTTTTTAATAGGTTAGTTTCCCACAATGAATGTCCATACATGCCATTAGATGGATCTTGACCCCCATATCCCTTTGAAAGGGGCGTAGGGGCAAATATTGTGATAATTTGAATTATCACAACTTTCGTGCCGAAATTGTAAGGGCCGGGGTGGTTCAGCATTTTGGAGGAAAATATTTTTTTTTTGAATAGGTTAGTTTCCCCACAATGAATGTACATACATGCCATTAGATGGATCCTGACCCCCTATCCCTTTGAAAGGGGCGTAGGGGCAAATATTGTGATAATTTGAATTATCACAACTTTCGGCCGAATTGTAAGGGCCGGGGTGGTTCAGCATTTTGGAGGAAAATATTATATTTTTTTTAATAGGCTAGTTTCCCCACAATGAATGTACATACATGCCATTAGATGGATCCTGACCCCCATATCCCTTTGAAAGGGGCGTAGGGGCAAATATTGTGATAATTTGAATAAACACCAATTTCAGGCCGAAATGGTAAGGGCCGGGGTGGTTCAGCATTTTGGAGGAAAATATTATATTTTTTGAATAGGCTAGTTTCCCCACAATGAATGTACATAATGCCATTAGATGAATCCTGACCCCCATATCCCTTTGAAAGGGGCGTAGGGGCAAATATTGTAAAAATTTGAATTATCACAACAACTTTCGTGCCGAATTGTAAGGGCGGGGTGGTTCAGCATTTTGGAGGAAAATATATTTTTTTTTAATAGGTTAGTTTCCCCACAATGAATGTCCATACATGCCATTAGATGGATCTTGACCCCCATATCCCTTTGAAAGGGGCGTAGGGGCAAATATTGTGATAATTTGAATAAACACCAATTTCAGGCCGAAATGGTAAGGGCCGGGGTGGTTCAGCATTTTGGAGGAAAATATTATATTTTTTGAATAGGCTAGTTTCCCCACAATGAATGTACATACATGCCATTAGATGGATCCTGACCCCCATATCCCTTTGAAAGGGGCGTAGGGGCAAATATTGTAAAATTTGAATTATCACAACTTTCGGGCCGAAATTAGAAAGGGCGGGGTGGTTCAGCATTTTGGAGGAAAATATATTTTTTTTAATAGGTTAGTTTCCCCACAATGAATGTACATACATGCCATTAGATGATCCTGACCCCCATATCCCTTTGAAAGGGCGTAGGGGCAAATATTGTGATAATTTGAATAAACACCAATTTCAGCCGAAATGGTAAGGGCCGGGTGGTTCAGCATTTTGGAGGAATATTATATTTTTTTAATAGGCTAGTTTCCCACAATGAATGTACATACATGCCATTAGATGGATCCTGACCCCCATATCCCTTTGAAAGGGGCGTAGGGGCAAATATTGTAAAATTTTGAATATCACAACTTTCGGGCCGAAATTAGAAGGTCCGGGGTGGTTCAGCATTTTGGAGGAAAATATTATATTTTTTTTAATAGTTAGTTTCCCAACAATGAATGTCATACATGCCATTAGATGATCCTGACCCCCATATCCCTTTGAAAGGGGCGTAGGGGCAAATATTGTGATAATTTGAATAAACACCAATTTCAGGGCCGAAATGGTAAGGGCCGGGGTGGTTCAGCATTTTGAGGAAAATATTATATTTTTTTGAATAGGCTAGTTTCCCCACAATGAATGTACATACATGCCATTAGATGAATCCTGACCCCCATATCCCTTTGAAAAGGGGCGTAGGGGCAAATATTGTAAAAATTTGAATTATCACAACTTTCGGGCCGAAATTAGAAGGTCCGGGGTGGTTCAGCATTTTGGAGGAAAATATTATATTTTTTGAATAGGCTAGTTTCCCCACAATGAATGTACATACATGCCATTAGATGGATCCTGACCCCCATATCCCTTTGAAAGGGGCGTAGGGGCAAATATTGTAAAAATTTGAATTATCACAACTTTCGGGCCGAAATTAGAAGGTCCGGGGTGGTTCAGCATTTTGGAGGAAAATATTATATTTTTTGAATAGGTTAGTTTCCCCACAATGAATGTCCATACATGCCATTAGATGGATCTTGACCCCCATATCCCTTTGAAAGGGGCGTAGGGGCAAATATTGTGATAATTTGAATTATCACAACTTTCGTGCCGAAATTGTAAGGGCCGGGGTGGTTCAGCATTTTGGAGGAAAATGTTATTTTTTTTTAATAGGTTAGTTTCCCCACAATGAATGTACATACATGCCATTAGATGGATCCTGACCCCTAATCCCTTTGAAAGGGGCGTAGGGGCAAATATTGTGATAATTTGAATAAACACCAATTTCAGGCCGAAATGGTAAGGGCCGGGGTGGTTCAGCATTTTGGAGGAAAATATTATATTTTTTAAATAGGCTAGTTTCCCCACAATGAATGTACATACATGCCATTAGATGAATCCTGACCCCCATATCCCTTTGAAAGGGGCGTAGGGGCAAATATTGTAAAAATTTGAATTATCACAACTTTCGGCCGAAATTAGAAGGTCCGGGGTGGTTCAGCATTTTGGAGGAAAATATTATATTTTTTGAATAGGCTAGTTTCCCCACAATGAATGTACATACATGCCATTAGATGAATCCTGACCCCCATATCCCTTTGAAAGGGGCGTAGGGGCAAATATTGTAAAAATTTGAATTATCACAACTTTCGGGCCGAAATTAGAAGGTCCGGGGTGGTTCAGCATTTTGGAGGAAAATATTATTTTTTTGAATAGGTTAGTTTCCCCACAATGAATGTCCATACATGCCATTAGATGGATCTTGACCCCATATCCCTTTGAAAGGGGCGTAGGGGCAAATATTGTGATAATTTGAATTATCACAACTTTCGGCCGAAATTGTAAGGGCCGGGTGGTTCAGCATTTTGGAGGAAAATATTATTTTTTTTTAATAGGTTAGTTTCCCCACAATGAATGTACATACATGCCATTAGATGGATCCTGACCCCCATATCCCTTTGAAAGGGGCGTAGGGGCAAATATTGTAAAAATTTGAATTATCACAACTTTCGGGCCGAAATTAAGGTCCGGGGTGGTTCAGCATTTTGGAGGAAAATATTATATTTTTTGAATAGGCTAGTTTCCCCACAATGAATGTACATACATGCCATTAGATGGATCCTGACCCCCATATCCCTTTGAAAGGGGCGTAGGGGCAAATATTGTAAAAATTTGAATTATCACAACTTTCGGGCCGAAATTAGAAGGTCCGGGGTGGTTCAGCATTTTGGAGGAAAATATTTTATTTTTTGAATAGGTTAGTTTCCCCACAATGAATGTCCATACATGCCATTAGATGGATCCTGACCCCCATATCCCTTTGAAAGGGGCGTAGGGGCAAATATTGTGATAATTTGAATTATCACAACTTTCGTGCCGAAATTGTAAGGGCCGGGGTGGTTCAGCATTTTGGAGGAAAATATTTTTTTTTTGAATAGGTTAGTTTCCCCACAATGAATGTACATACATGCCATTAGATGGATCCTGACCCCATATCCCTTTGAAAGGGGCGTAGGGGCAAATATTGTGATAATTTGAATAAACACCAATTTCAGGCCGAATTGGTAAGGGCCGGGTGTTCAGCATTTTGGAGGAAAATATATATTTTTTTTAATAGGCTAGTTTCCCCACAATGAATGTACATACATGCCATTAGATTGATTCTGACCCCCATATCCCTTTGAAGGGGCGTAGGGGCAAATATTGTGATAATTTGAATTAACACCAATTTCAGGCCGAAATGGTAAGGGCCGGGGTGGTTCAGCATTTTGGAGGAAAATATTATATTTTTTTAATAGGCTAGTTTCCCCACAATGAATGTACATACATGCCATTAGATGGATCCTGACCCCCATATCCCTTTGAAAGGGGCGTAGGGGCAAATATTGTAAAAATTTGAATTATCACAACTTTCGGCCGAAATTGTAAGGGCCGGGGTGGTCAGCATTTTGGAGGAAAATATATATTTTTTTTAATAGGCTAGTTTCCCCACAATGAATGTACATACATGCCATTAATGGATCCTGACCCCCATATCCCTTTGGAAGGGGCGTAGGGGCAAATATTGTGATAATTTGAATAAACACCAATTTCAGGCCGAAATGGTAAGGGCCGGGGTGGTTCAGCATTTTGGAGGAAAATATTATATTTTTTTAATAGGCTAGTTTCCCCACAATGAATGTACATACATGCCATTAGATGGATCCTGACCCCTAATCCCTTTGAAAGGGGCGTAGGGGCAAATATTGTGATAATTTGAATAAACACCAATTTCAGGCCGAAATGGTAAGGGCCGGGTGTCTCAGCATTTTGGAGGAAAATATATATTTTTTTTGATAGGTTAGTTTCCCACAATGAATGTCCATACATGCCATTAGATGATCCTGACCCCCATATCCCTTTGAAAGGGGCGTAGGGGCAAATATTGTGATAATTTGAATAAACACCAATTTCAGGCCGAAATGGTAAGGGCCGGGGTGGTTCAGCATTTTGGAGGAAAATATTATATTTTTTTGAATAGGCTAGTTTCCCCACAATGAATGTACATACATGCCATTAGATGGATCCTGACCCCCATATCCCTTTGAAAGGGGCGTAGGGGCAAATATTGTAAAAATTTGAATTATCACAACTTTCGGGCCGAAATTAGAAGGTCCGGGGTGGTTCAGCATTTTGGAGGAAAATATTATATTTTTTAATAGGTTAGTTTCCCCACAATGAATGTACATACATGCCATTAGATGGATCTTGACCCCCATATCCCTTTGAAAGGGGCGTAGGGCAAATATTGTGATAATTTGAATTATCACAACTTTCGTGCCGAAATTGTAAGGGCCGGGGTGGTTCAGCATTTTGGAGGAAAATATTATATTTTTTTAATAGGTTAGTTTCCCCACAATGAATGTCCATACATGCCATTAGATGGATCTTGACCCCCATATCCCTTTGAAAGGGGCGTAGGGGCAAATATTGTGATAATTTGAATTATCACAACTTTCGTGGCCGAAATTGTAAGGGCCGGGGTGGTTCAGCATTTTGGAGGAAAATATTATTTTTTTTTAATAGGTTAGTTTCCCCACAATGAATGTACATACATGCCATTAGATGGATCCTGACCCCTATCCCTTTGAAAGGGGCGTAGGGGCAAATATTGTGATAATTTGAATAAACACCAATTTCAGGCCGAAATGGTAAGGGCCGGGTGTTCAGGATTTTGGAGGAAAATATATATTTTTTTTAATAGGTTAGTTTCCCACAATGAATGTCCATACATGCCATTAGATGATCCTGACCCCCATATCCCTTTGAAAGGGGCGTAGGGGCAAATATTGTGATAATTTGAATAAACACCAATTTCAGGCCGAAATGGTAAGGGCCGGGGTGGTTCAGCATTTTGGAGGAAAATATTATATTTTTTGAATAGGCTAGTTTCCCCACAATGAATGTACATACATGCCATTAGATGGATCCTGACCCCCATATCCCTTTGAAAGGGGCGTAGGGGCAAATATTGTAAAAATTTGAATTATCACAACTTTCGGGCCGAAATTAGAAGGTCCGGGGTGGTTCAGCATTTTGGAGGAAAATATTATATTTTTTGAATAGGCTAGTTTCCCCACAATGAATGTACATACATGCCATTAGATGGATCCTGACCCCCATATCCCTTTGAAAGGGGCGTAGGGGCAAATATTGTAAAAATTTGAATTATCACAACTTTCGGGCCGAAATTAGAAGGTCCGGGGTGGTTCAGCATTTTGGAGGAAAATATTATATTTTTTGAATAGGTTAGTTTCCCCACAATGAATGTCCATACATGCCATTAGATGGATCTTGACCCCCATATCCCTTTGAAAGGGGCGTAGGGGCAAATATTGTGATAATTTGAATTATCACAACTTTCGTGCCGAAATTGTAAGGGCCGGGGTGGTTCAGCATTTTGGAGGAAAATATTTTTTTTTTTAATAGGTTAGTTTCCCCACAATGAATGTACATACATGCCATTAGATGGATCCTGACCCCCATATCCCTTTGAAAGGGGCGTAGGGGCAAATATTGTGATAATTTGAATAAACACCAATTTCAGGCCGAAATGGTAAGGGCCGGGGTGGTTCAGCATTTTGGAGGAAAATATTATATTTTTTGAATAGGCTAGTTTCCCCACAATGAATGTACATACATGCCATTAGATGAATCCTGACCCCCATATCCCTTTGAAAGGGGCGTAGGGGCAAATATTGTAAAAATTTGAATTATCACAACTTTCGGGCCGAAATTAGAAGGTCCGGGGTGGTTCAGCATTTTGGAGGAAAATATTATATTTTTTTAATAGGTTAGTTTCCCCACAATGAATGTCCATACATGCCATTAGATGGATCTTGACCCCCATATCCCTTTGAAAGGGGCGTAGGGGCAAATATTGTGATAATTTGAATTATCACAACTTTCGTGCCGAAATTGTAAGGGCCGGGGTGGTTCAGCATTTTGAGGAAATATTATATTTTTTTAATAGGTTAGTTTCCCCACAATGAATGTCCATACATGCCATTAGATGGATCTTGACCCCCATATCCCTTTGAAAGGGGCGTAGGGGCAAATATTGTGATAATTTGAATTATCACAACTTTCGTGCCGAAATTGTAAGGGCCGGGGTGCTTCAGCATTTTGGAGGAAAATATTATTTTTTTTTAATAGGTTAGTTTCCCCACAATGAATGTACATACATGCCATTAGATGGATCCTGACCCCTAATCCCTTTGAAAGGGGCGTAGGGGCAAATATTGTGATAATTTGAATAAACACCAATTTCAGGCCGAAATGGTAAGGGCCGGGGTGTTCAGCATTTTGGAGGAAAATATATATTTTTTTTAATAGGTTAGTTTCCCACAATGAATGTCCATACATGCCATTAGATGATCCTGACCCCCATATCCCTTTGAAAGGGGCGTAGGGGCAAATATTGTGATAATTTGAATAAACACCAATTTCAGGCCGAAATGGTAAGGGCCGGGGTGGTTCAGCATTTTGGAGGAAAATATTATATTTTTTGAATAGGCTAGTTTCCCCACAATGAATGTACATACATGCCATTAGATGAATCCTGACCCCCATATCCCTTTGAAAGGGGCGTAGGGGCAAATATTGTAAAAATTTGAATTATCACAACTTTCGGGCCGAAATTAGAAGGTCCGGGTGTGGTTCAGCATTTTGGAGGAAAATATTATATTTTTGAATAGGCTAGTTTCCCCACAATGAATGTACATACATGCCATTAGATGGATCCTGACCCCCATATCCCTTTGAAAGGGGCGTAGGGGCAAATATTGTAAAAATTTGAATTATCACAACTTTCGGGCCGAAATTAGAAGGTCCGGGGTGGTTCAGCATTTTGGAGGAAAATATTATATTTTTTGAATAGGTTAGTTTCCCCACAATGAATGTCCATACATGCCATTAGATGGATCTTGACCCCATATCCCTTTGAAAGGGGCGTAGGGGCAAATATTGTGATAATTTGAATTATCACAACTTTCGTGCCGAAATTGTAAGGGCCGGGGTGGTTCAGCATTTTGGAGGAAAATATTATTTTTTTTTAATAGGTTAGTTTCCCCACAATGAATGTACATACATGCCATTAGATGGATCCTGACCCCTATCCCTTTGAAAGGGGCGTAGGGGCAAATATTGTGATAATTTGAATAAACACCAATTTCAGGCCGAAATGGTAAGGGCCGGGGTGTCTCAGCATTTTGGAGGAAAATATATATTTTTTTTTAATAGGTTAGTTTCCCCACAATGAATGTCCATACATGCCATTAGATGGATCTTGACCCCCATATCCCTTTGAAAGGGGCGTAGGGGCAAATATTGTGATAATTTGAATTATCACAACTTTCGTGCCGAAATTGTAAGGGCCGGGGTGGTTCAGCATTTTGGAGGAAAATATTATATTTTTTTAATAGGTTAGTTTCCCCACAATGAATGTCCATACATGCCATTAGATGGATCTTGACCCCCATATCCCTTTGAAAGGGGCGTAGGGGCAAATATTGTGATAATTTGAATTATCACAACATTCGTGCCGAAATTGTAAGGGCCGGGGTGGTTCAGCATTTTGGAGGAAAATATTATTTTTTTTTAATAGGTTAGTTTCCCCACAATGAATGTACATACATGCCATTAGATGGATCCTGACCCCTAATCCCTTTGAAAGGGGCGTAGGGGCAAATATTGTGATAATTTGAATAAACACCAATTTCAGGCCGAAATGGTAAGGGCCGGGGTGTCTCAGGATTTTGGAGGAAAATATATATTTTTTTAATAGGTTAGTTTCCCACAATGAATGTCCATACATGCCATTAGATGATCCTGACCCCCATATCCCTTTGAAAGGGGCGTAGGGCAAATATTGTGATAATTTGAATAAACACCAATTTCAGGCTGAAATGGTAAGGGCCGGGGTGGTTCAGCATTTTGGAGGAAAATATTATATTTTTTGAATAGGCTAGTTTCCCCACAATGAATGTACATACATGCCATTAGATGAATCCTGACCCCCATATCCCTTTGAAAGGGGCGTAGGGGCAAATATTGTAAAAATTTGAATTATCACAACTTTCGGGCCGAAATTAGAAGGTCCGGGGTGGTTCAGCATTTTGGAGGAAAATATTATATTTTTTTAATAGGTTAGTTTCCCCACAATGAATGTCCATACATGCCATTAGATGGATCTTGACCCCCATATCCCTTTGAAAGGGGCGTAGGGGCAAATATTGTGATAATTTGAATTATCACAACTTTCGTGCCGTAATTGTAAGGGCCGGGGTGGTTCAGCATTTTGGAGGAAAATATTTTTTTTTTTTGATAGGTTAGTTTCCCCACAATGAATGTACATACATGCCATTAGATGGATCCTGACCCCTTATCCCTTTGAAAGGGGCGTAGGGGCAAATATTGTGATAATTTGAATAAACACCAATTTCAGGCCGAATTGGTAAGGGCCGGGGTGTCTCAGGATTTTGGAGGAAAATATATATTTTTTTTTAATAGGCTAGTTTCCCCACAATGAATGTACCTACATGCCATTAATTGGATCTGACCCCCATATCCCTTTGAAAGGGGCGTAGGGGCAAATATTGTGATAATTTGAATAAACACCAATTTCAGGCCGAAATGGTAAGGGCCGGGGTGGTTCAGCATTTTGGAGGAAAAAATTATATTTTTTTAATAGGCTAGTTTCCCCACAATGAATGTACATACATGCCATTAGATGGATCCTGACCCCCATATTCCTTTGAAAGGGGCGTAGGGGCAAATATTGTAAAAATTTGAATTATCACAACTTTCGTGCCGAAATTCTAAGGGCCGGGGTTCTCAGGATTTTGGAGGAAAATATATATTTTTTTTAATAGGCTAGTTTCCCCACAATGAATGTACCTACATGCATTAGATTGATTCTGACCCCCATATCCCTTTGGAAGGGGCGTAGGGGCAAATATTGTGATAATTTGAATAAACACCAATTTCAGGCCGAAATGGTAAGGACCGGGGTGGTTCAGCATTTTGGAGGAAAATATTATATTTTTTGAATAGGCTAGTTTCCCCACAATGAATGTACATACATGCCTTTAGATGGATCCTGACCCCCATATCCCTTTGAAAGGGGCGTAGGGGCAAATATTGTAAAAATTTGAATTATCACAACTTTCGTGCCGAAATTGTAAGGGCCGGGGTGGTTCAGCATTTTGGAGGAAAATATATATTTTTTTTAATAGGCTAGTTTTCCTACAATGAATGTACATACATGCCATTAGATGGATCCTGACCCCCATATCCCTTTGAAAGGGGCGTAGGGGCAAATATTGTAAAAATTTGAATTATCACAACTTTCGGGCCGAAATTAGAAGGGTCGGGGTGGTTCAGCATTTTGGAGGAAAATATATATTTTTTCTAATAGGTTAGTTTCCCAACAATGAATGTCCATACATGCCATTAGATGGATCTTGACCCCCATATCCCTTTGAAAGGGGCGTAGGGGCAAATATTGTGATAATTTGAATAAACACCAATTTCAGGCCGAAATGGTAAGGGCCGGGTGGTTCAGCATTTTGGAGGAAAATATTATATTTTTTTAATAGGCTAGTTTCCCCCAAAGAATGTACCTACATGCCATTAGATGGATCCTGACCCCCATATCCCTTTGAAAGGGGCGTAGGGGCAAATATTGTAAAAATTTGAATTATCACAACTTTCGGGCCGAAATTGTAAGGGCCGGGGTGGTTCAGCATTTTGAAGGAAAAAATTATATTTTTTGATTAGGCTAGTTACCCCACAATGAATGTACATACATGCCATTAGATGAATCCTGACCCCCATATCCCTTTGAAAGGGGCGTAGGGGCAAATATTGTGATAATTTGAATAAACACTAATTTCAGGCCGAAATGGTAAGGACCGGGGTGGTTCAGCATTTTGGAGGAAAATATTATATTTTTTGAATAGGCTAGTTTCCCCACAATGAATGTACATACATGCCATTAGATGGATCCTGACCCCCATATCCCTTTGAAAGGGGCGAGGGGCAAATATTGTAAAAATTTGAATTATCACAACTTTCGTGCCGAAATTGTAAGGGCCGGGTGGTTCAGCATTTTGGAGGAAAATATATTTTTTTTTTAATAGGCTAGTTTTCCTACAATGAATGTACATACATGCCATTAGATGGATCCTGACCCCCATATCCCTTTGAAAGGGGCGTAGGGGCAAATATTGTAAAAATTTGAATTATCACAACTTTCGGGCCGAAATTAGAAGGGTCGGGGTGGTTCAGCATTTTGGAGGAAATATATATTTTTTTTTAATAGGTTAGTTTCCCAACAATGAATGTCCATACATGCCATTAGATGGATCTTTAGCCCCATATCCCTTTGATAGGGGCGTAGGGGCAAATATTGTGATAATTTGAATAAACACCAATTTCAGGCCGAAATGGTAAGGGCCGGGGTGGTTCAGCATTTTGGAGGAAAATATATTTTCATGCCTCCGCCACCGAAGGTGGTGCCGGAGGCATCATGTTTTCGGGTTGTCCGTCCGTACGTCCGTCCCGTTTGACCGTTATCACAATATCTCAAGAACCATTTAAGATTTAAAGTTAAGACTCGGGAATAGTAGTTATCACCATAGGAAGACGATCTGATTAGATTTTGGAGTACGTAGGTCAAAGGTCACAGGTCACAGAGGTCAACTTATGAAATTCCTTGTATTGAGTTTGTTAGCGCGATATCTCAAGAACCATTTGAGATTTAAACTTCAAACTTAAGGATAGTATGTATCACCATAGGAAGACGATCTGATCAGATTTTGGAGCACGTATGTCAAAGGTCAAGGGTCACAGAGGTCAACTTATGAAATTCCATACATTGAGATTGTTTTCATGATATCTCAAGAACCACTGGAGATTTAAACTTCAAACTTAGTGATAGTGTGTATCACTATAGGAAAACAATCTGAATACATTTTGGAGCACGTAGGTCAAAGTTCAAGGTCATAGAGGTCAACTTATGAAATTCCATACATTGAGATTGTTATCATGATATCTCAAGAACCACTGGAGATGTAAAAACTTCAAACTTAAGGATAGTATGTATCACCATAGGAAGACGATCTGATTAGATTTTGGAGCACGTAGGTCAAAGGTCAAGGGTCACAGAGGTCAAAATATGAAATTCCATACATTGAGATTGTTATCATAATATCTCAAGAACCACTGGAGATTTAAACTTCAAACTTAATGACAGTGTGTATCACCATAGGAAGACAATCTGATTAGATTTTGGAGCACGTAGGTCAAAGGTCAAGGGTCACAGAGGTCAACTTATGAAATTCCATACATTGAGATCGTTATCGCGATATCTCAAGAACCACTGGAGAATTTTCACTTTAAACTTAATGATAGTTTGTTTCACCATATCATAATATCTCAAGAACCACAGGAGATTTAAACTTCAAACTTAATGATAGTGTGTATCACCATAGGAAGACAATCTGATTAGATTTTGGAGCACGTAGGTCAAAGGTCAAGGGTCACAGAGGTCAACTTATGAAATTCCATACATTGAGATCGTTATCGCGATATCTCAAGAACCACTGGAGTTTTTTTCACTTCAAACTTAATGATAGTATGTATCACCATATCATAATATCTCAAGAACCACTGGAGATTTAAACTTCAAACTTAATGATAGTGTGTATCACCATAGGAAGACAATCTGATTAGATTTTGGAGCACGTAGGTCAAAGGTCAAGGGTCACAGAGGTCAACTTATGAAATTCCATACATTGAGATCGTTATCGCGATATCTCAAGGACCACTGGAGATTTTTCACTTCAAACTTAATGATAGTATGTATCACCATATCATAATATCTCAAGAACCACTGGAGATTTAAACTTCAAACTTAATGATAGTGTGTATCACCATAGGAAGACAATCTGATTAGATTTTGGAGCACGTAGGTCAAAGGTCAAGGGTCACAGAGGTCAACTTATGAAATTCCATACATTGAGATTGTTATCATGATATCTCAAGAACCACTGGAGATTTAAACTCCAAACTTGTTTAAATTGCTCTATGGCGGAGGCATCATTTTCGACTGCGCGCAGTCAAAATTCCATCTATTTTTTAATTTTTTTTACTAAAGGCGGGTTAGTTCTCACTTTACATGCAATCATTATTCTGAATAATATTAGTTAGATTTTCCCTAAATTATTGGTAATAAATCAACATATATTACCCTAATAGCTTTTCTGAGGATCTTTAGTATTCCTTTGCCCTTTCGTATGCGATGAGTTGCCAGATGTCATTATCAGCCTTTTAGCATATCTATAATCTGTAGTTCTCAATTTACATGCACTTCATGTTTCTGATGTAGATATTGTAGAGGCTTGTACTTCAAGCCATTATTTTTTAAGTAGCCGGAGGCATTATGTTTTCGGGTTGTCCGTCCGTCCGTACGTACGTCCCGTTCTCGTGATCGCGTTATCTCAAGAACCGACTGATGGATTCCTACCAAACTTTGGTCATGTATGTAACTTGCAGAGCCAATGAACTGATTAGATTTTGGGGTCACGAGGTCAAAGGTCAAAGGTCACAGGGCTCATTATGTATGCAAAAATAGCTTGTGATCGCGTTATCTCAAGAACCGACTGATGGATTCCTACCAAACTTTGGTCATGTATGTAACTTGCAGAGTCAATGAACTGATTAGATTTTTGGGGTCACGAGGTCAAAGGTCAAAGGTCACAGGGCTCATTATGTATGCAAAAATAGCTTGTGATGGCGTTATCTCAAGAACCGACTGATGGATTCCTACCAAACTTAGGTCATGTATGTAACTTGCCGAGCCTATGAACTGATTAGATTTTGGGGTTACGAGGTCAAAGGTCACAGGGCTCATTATGTATGCAAAAAAAGCTTGTGATCACGTTATCTCAAGAACTGACCGATGGATTCCTACCAAACTTTGGTCATGTATGTAACTTGCAGAGCCAATGAACTGATTAAATTTTGGGGTCACGAGGTCAAAGGTCACAGGGCTCAATATGTATGCAAAAATAGCTTGTGATCGCGTTATCTCAAGAACCGATTGATGGATTCCTGCCAAACTTAGGTTATGTATATATCTTGCAGAGCCAATGAATTGATTAGATTTTGGGGTCAAGGTCAAAGGTCATGGGGCTCATTATGTATGCAAAAAAAGCTTGTGATTGCATTATCATTAGAACCGATGGATGGATTACCATCAAACTCAAGACATGCATATATATGTATTTTGCATTTGAGGTCATGAGTTCAAAGATCAAAGGGTCATACATGTATATGAGAAATAGCTTGTATAATCACGATATTCTGAGAACCTGTTATGGAATACAACCGAACTTGAATTTGAAATATTTCTTCCGTTTTGGTTTGTAAAATTGCTCTATGACGGAGGCATCACTTTCGACTGCGCGCAGTCGAAGTTCCATCTAGTTTTTAAGGGCTTGATTTTCTGAAATTTCTGAAATTTTGTAGGGTCTTGAATTTAAAACATGTATTAAGAAGCTGGCAGTGCATGCACGAACAAGTATTGCAAGTAGCCTACAAGTATTAAAGTGGATTTTCCAACCTTGATAGCAAACTGGGCTAGAGGAAAGCAGATAAATCAGCAGAGTGCACTTGTGAAATCAGACAAAAAATGAGAAAAATTTGAATATTTGAAAGTTGTAATCACTATAGGTAGGGGCTCTTTATAATGGATTAATCGATAATGTCTATGAGGTGTAGTTGTGGACAACTAAAAATGATCAACTCTGGAGGGTCCTTTCTCTTTAGAGGACCTGTTATAATATGATATCCATAATGTATTTTGAGTAGCGCCCCACGGAGAAGCCACTTAGGAGAAGAACAGAAATTAATAATATTTTTTGTACATGAAAAACAGCTTATACAGTATTTAAAGCCTATCTGCTTTAGTTTGGCCTGGAGGGATTGGACCTCCCTGCGTGGTCACCGGCAGGTGGTTATCTCATCAAATCAGCTCTCAATTAACATTAAAAAAGGGGACCATGGGGATCAACAGGTACCTCTTAGACAATGTTGGCTGTATAGAGGGCGCAAGTAGCTACAAGGAGTGCAGTCCCGCTTTAAAGGAATAGATGAAGTGAAAAATGTTACAATGTTACTATGATGGTCATGTGTTTTGTTTATTTTTGCCTTCCAGGTTTTGTGTTAAGCTACTGGTGTTTCAGTCCAGGTTTTAGCATGCAGGAGTTGTATTCACAAGGCGTTCGTTCCATCATCCTAACTTCAGGAACGTTAGCCCCACTGAACTCATTTAAATCTGAACTTAGTATGTAAGTACACCCAAGATAGATTCAGATATTGTGTGTAATTGCATGTAGGTATTTCAGCATGTAGGAGTTGTTTTCACAAGGTGTTCGTTCCATTATTCTGACCACGCACAAATGTTTGGTCCAAACTATTTAACTATTCCTTGTCATATTTTGACTGGTCAGGCATTTGAAGTTCAATCCTTTATAAGTATTTATTTTCCATGATATTCTTCAAAGTAAAGATACAAAATGTTTACCGGTAATGCAATGTGCTTAAAGGGCACGTCCACTCCAAAAATAACCTACTTCCATTAGCAGAAAAAGCAAGCAGAAAAATTGGACAAACCAATCAAAAATGTTTGAGCAAAATCGGATAACTAATAAGAAAGTTATGATTATTTAATGACATGAAGAACTTTGAAAATCACAAGACAAATAGGCAACTCACTCATGAGTCTGTGATGTCATTGCCTCACGATCCACTAATTGTTTTCTTTATATTGTTAATATAAATTTCCCCTTCCCCCCCCCCCCCCCCCCTAAGAATCTCATTTCCTCACACCAGCATCCAAGCTATATCGATAGTAATATGTTTTTGTGTGGATGCACTAATATAGAGTAATTTTTTCAGTTAAATCATGACAAATTTTAATTTTGATAAACTATTCATATAAAAATCAATAATTATGAAAATACAATATACAGAAAATAGTACCAATTCTTCAAAGTTCATAAAAGATTTTGTGAAATGTCGTGCATGCAATATGATACAAACCATATAACCTGGGCAAATGCATGGGGAAATTAAGTTTTGAGGGATGAAAAGGAAAATTAGTGGGAGCAAAATATATAAAGCAATTGATAAACAGTGAGGCAATGACATCACAAACTGATAACCAAATTTGCAATTTGTGTAGTGATTTCCATTGTTCCATAGTTTTCCATTCTTTTTCAAAAATTCATAACTTATTAGTAATCCGATTTTCCCCAATTTTTGTTTGCTCTGTTTATCTTGTTTTTCTGCATCTATTAAAAGCAATTTTTTTTTGGAGTGGACTTAGCCTTTAAAAAAAAACTGCAGTGGTTTACGGCAGCATAATACGAACCATAATAATTTCTGCTATCAGAATCAAATGATGGCTGTTGATTGTTTTATTTTGTTTTGTTGGCACTGTGTAGAGATTTCCCAATTCAGCTGGAGAACCCTCACGTGATTGACAAGCATCAAATGGTGGTAGGTGTGATGACGAAGGGACCCGATGGAACAGTTCTCAACTCCTCCTACCAGACCAGGTTCAAGAAGGAGTATGTACTCTCACTGGGAAATGCAATAGGTATGGTATGGATGCAGGAGGGAGGGAGGGAGGGAGGGAGGGAGGGAGGGAGGGAGGGAGGGAGGGAGGGAGGGAGGGAGGGAGGGAGGGAGGGAGGGAGGGAGGGAGGGAGGGAGGATGGGTGGGAGGGAGGGAGGGAGGGAGGGAGGGAGAGAGGGGATAGGGAGGGGAGAGGGAGGGAGTGAGGAGGGAGGGTGGGGGAAGGAGGGAGGGGGAGAGAGGGGAGAGCGAGAGAGAGAATGGGAGAGAGAGAAAGGGAGAGAAGGATGAGGGAGGGAGAGAGAAAGAGGGAGAGAGAAAGAGAAGCAGAGAGAGAGAGAGAGAGAGAGAGAGTGGGCGGGGGGGGGGGGGGGGGGGGGGGGGGGGGGAGGGAGGGAGAGAGGGGATAGGGAGGGGATAGGGAGGGGATAGGGAGGGAGTGAGGAGGGAGGGTGGGGGAAGGAGGGAGGGGGAGAGAGGGGAGAGAGGGGCGAGCGAGAGAGAGAATGGGAGAGAGAGGAAGGGAGAGAAGGATGAGGGAGGGAGAGAGAAAGAGGGAGGAGAGAGAAAGAGGGAGAGAGAAAGAGAAGCGGAGAGAGAGAGAGAGAGAGAGAGAGTGGGTGGGGGAGGGGAGGGGGGGGGGGGGGAGGTAGAGAACAAGTGAGTTGTAGACAAGAAAATATGGAACTAAAAGATGAGGAGGGAGATGAAGGAAGAGATGATGTGTGCAAAAGTGGAGGAAAAGGGAGTTAACAAAAGAGAAGAGAGAAAGAGCAGGGAAACTGAAAGAAGAGGAGAGGATGGGGGAAAAACAGGGGATGGGAGAGTGGAGATATTAAGAGAGAAAAGGAGCCTTAGTGAAGAGAGAGAGAGAGACAGATAGATAGTCAGAGAAAGGGTGGGTGGAAATATAGAGAGAGGAAGAGAGAAGGAGTTGGAGGAAAATAAAGCAAGAAGAATAAAATGGATAGGATTATAAAACATTAGGAAGGAGAAAACAGAGATAAAGAGGAAGAGCAAGAGAGTCTTGGACAATAAGGGATGGGAGCAGAGAGGAAGAGTGAGAGGGGAGGCTTTAAAAGATTTTGTTAAAACATGAAAATCAACCAATCAAATTTCTTTAGCCTCATCCAAATATCTGATTCATCTTCATAATATTCTTGCGTTCTTTCCTGACAGTTAACTTTGCCCGTATGGTTCCCAATGGTCTGCTAGTCTTCTTTCCATCCTACCCTGTCATGAATCATGCTATAGAGATCTGGCAGGTGAGTCAATAGATATTATTCCATCAAGCATTTTATCTTCCTTGCTTCTCTTCACCCAGGTGTTGGATAGGTTGGATCAGCACTGCACACTTGTATATTGGTCTGTCCAGAAAGTTGGGCCGATTTTTGTGACATGCCAGAAGTGAGAAACTATGTCTCCTATCAACTGTAACAATGTTTGCTCAAATTTAGTTTGAATAAAAAGCATAGCCAACTATCTTCAGAAGTACTCAAGCACCATGGTGAATCAATATTATGGACCCAAACTTAATGTAATGTTATATGAATATGGTGTCCATGTAATGCTGGTAACAAGAGAAATGTGTAGTAAGCAAAGATTTTGAAGAAAAGCAACTGAAACAGGAACGATTCTGGCAGGGCATTACTATATGTATATTGCATAAAATTCTTCAACAGATAATTTCATCTTCCATGTTCATTAAAAGGAAGTTTTAATATTAATATAAAATTCCATCCTTATCCATTTTAACCATCTTTTTTTCTTTTCTTTTTGCAAATATCTATTGTTCATATTCTTTTCCCTCTCTTTCAGGAATCTGATGTACTGTAAGCAACAGAATCACTCAATACTCAATTGATTCAAATTCAATACACTTCTCTATTATGACCATTTACTTTTGTTGTTACAATTATTAATTTTGCCATATTTATTGTTCCTAATTTGTTCTCACTCTCTCTCTCTCTCTCTCTCTCTCTCTCCTCTCTCTTTTCTCTTTTCTTCTCTTTTCTATCTCTCTCTCTCTCTCTCTCCTCTTTGTATATCTTTCATCCTCTCTCTCTCTCTCTCTTTCTCTGTCATCTCTCTCTCTCTCTCTCTCCCTCTTTTTATCTCTTTCATCCTCTCTCTCTCTTCTCTCTCTCTCTCTGTCTCTCTCTACTCTCAGGAATCTGGTGTAAGCAACAGAATCACTCAATACAAAGAAATGTTCATCGAACCCAGGGGAAAGAGAGACTTTAAAGAGGTAGGAAGAAATATTTGATTTCCCTATCTTTTTTCTAGATTGGTGATCGATGGAATTAATTGAATCCAAGTTGGGTGTGAATGTTTACAAGATAGTAGATATGGCCTGGTCCTGATTCGTTTTATGTCTGTTATTGACCGTCATGTTAGAAAGGTCAAGTCATTTCACGCACTTCTAACAGAGGCTATATCTTATTAAACAGCTAAACATTTTGCAGTAAATATAATTGTTTATCTGTTGGTATTTTGATGGGTTATCTTTTTTTCTCCAAATTCCCTGTTAATCAATATTTTGTGTAAATTTTTGTTCTAAATTTCTTTACTCTTTATGTTGCAGGCCATGGAGTCGTTCTACGAGCGAGTCCGAGACCCCACCCTCAATGGTGCAGCTTTCTTTGCCGTCTGCAGAGGAAAGGTACGTTCCATGTTAAAGGGAGTGTAGCATGGCAAGTACTGGTTAACGCCATCTACGTCATCTTTTGGACAACTACACTAAACGAATGGACTAGATTAACTGGGTCAGCGCGCTAGCGTTCGCGAAACAGACCAAAGTTCACCTACACTTCCGTTTAACATGTATGTTGCACGCACATGAATGCTGCAGTCGCGCCCTCCATAGTCGTATTATACCCGATTGGCCCCGAGTAGGGCCACGGGAAAGACACAGTCTCGTCATGAAACACTCCCTTTAATGTAAAAGATTGAAACCTGTCTGTAAAGGCCACCTTAGTGAAGCAGTAAAAGTGGTCACTGTAGCCAGTTGGTCTTTCTAGTTAAACTTCCTTGGTTGTCTAAATGACTGGTCTATTAAAATAACCCATCTTCTCCATGACATGCAATACAGAATGACCTCAAGCCAGTATGTCCATGATAAACAAAAGTTTTTATAGCACCCTTGAATATAAAGTTGTTTCTGGTCATGCAATGGCAATGTGAAAGCAGTTGTATGGAAGCCATTAAAAAGGTTGATCATGTAGCATACGTATTGTATAGTCACACGCACAGTACACACATATGTGTATATGGAACTAAAACAGTTAGCATGAAAGTTGTGGTCTACAACCTTTTGCTGTTTTTTAGTTCAAATATGAGGGCATTTGAAGTTCTACCTTTTTCGGTGGAAATTATTTTTATGCCTCCGTTACGAAGTAGCCGGAGGCATTATGTTTTCGGGTTGTCCGTCCGTCCGTACGTCTGTACGTACGTCTGTACGTACGTACGTACGTCCCGCTCTCGTGATCGCGTTATCTCAAGAACCGACTGATGGATTCCTACCAAACTTTGGTCATGTATGTAACTTGCAGAGCCAATGAACTGATTAGATTTTGGGGTCACGAGGTCAAAGGTCAAAGGTCACAGGGCTCATTATGTATGCAAAAATAGCTTGTGATCGCATTATGTCAAGAACCGACTGATGGATTCCTACCAAACTTTGGTCATGTATGTAACTTGCAGAGTCAATGAACTGATTAGATTTTGGGGTCACGAGGTCAAAGGTCACAGGGCTCATTATGTATGCAAAAATAGCTTGTGATCGCGTTATCTCAAGAACTGACTGATGGATTCCTACCAAACTTTGGTCATGTATGTAACTTGCAGATGCCTATGAACTGATTAGATTTTGGGGTCACGAGGTCAAAGGTCACAGGGCTCATTATGTATGCAAAAAAAGCTTGTGATCATGTTATCTCAAGAACTGACTGATGGATTCCTACCAAACTTTGGTCATGTATGTAACTTGCAGAGCCAATGAACCGATTACATTTTGGGGTCACGAGGTCAAAGGTCACAGGGCTCAATATGCAAAAATAGCTTGTGATCGCGTTATCTCAAGAAAACCGATTGATGGATTCCTGCCAAACTTAGGTTATGTATGTATCTTGTAGAGCCAATGAATTGATTAGATTTTGGGGTCAAGGTCAAAGGTCATGGGCCTCATTATGTATGCAAAAATAGCTTGTGATTGCATTATCATTAGAACCGATGGATGGATTACCATCAAACTCAAGACATGCATATATATGTATTTTGCATTTGAGGTCATGAGTTCAAAGATCAAAGGGTCATACATGTATATGGGAAATAGCTTGTATAATCACGATATTCTGAGAACCTGTTATGGATTACAACCGAACTTGAATGTGAAATATTTCTTCCGTTTTGGTTTGTAAAATTGCTCTATGACGGAGGCATCACTTTCGACTGCGCGCAGTCGAAGTTCCATCTAGTCTATTATACTCCTTCACATTTTACATCAAAAGCATGAAACATCTCACAAATTATTTGTCAACAGGTTTCTGAAGGTCTGGACTTTGCTGATAACAACGGTCGAGCGGTGGTCATCACCGGTCTACCATTCCCACCCAGGAAGGACCCTAGGGTCATGCTGAAGATGCAGTATCTGGATGAAGCCAAGCGAAGAAACCCTCAGGTACATGCCTTCCCTGTATTTTTTTATTACATTCCCCCCCCCCCCCCCCCCCCCCCCCCCGTAAGTTTGAAAATATTCTGTCTTTTTATTTGTTTTGACAACTTCTCCTCTGTGTTAAAATGTAAATTTCATTGCTTTGTTTGTTAGTGATAAAAGAAATTGTTTTCATCTTGCTTCATCATTTTGTCTGACAAACAAACGTAGTCACATCACTTGTTTTATAATAATAGATTTAAGAGAAAATTAAAGAAAATTTTAGTCTATGTGTATAATGTTTCTTTCCGAAATTCGTTTAGGGTTGACTGGCCGTTCTCTTTTTTATAGATTGTTCTATGTCTTATTACATCTTTTAATCTTTTAATGATTTTTCCTTTTGTTTGTTATTGTTTTGTTTTGCATATTTATGTATTCAACTGAATGGCTAAATATACTCTCCTCTTGCTTTCAAGCAATTTCAACTTTTTGGTCATAAGGGGAATAGCTTGCCAAGACCGCCTTGGTCTTTTGTGGTACCCTTAAGTCTATGTATAATGATTTGCATCAGTGCTTTATTTCTGATTTATATGTGTATATGCTGTTATTGGACTTTATTAAAAATTGAGCTTGAACTTGATATTTTTAAATTAGATCCAACTCTGATTGACCTTGACCAACTGACATCAAACGTCCTATAGCACCCTTGTATATAAAGTTTCTTTTGGTCATGCAATGGCATTTTGAAAGCAATTGTATGGAAGCCATTAAAAAGGTTGATCATGTTTGAAAACACTTTCTCCCATTTCTTTGGCAGGGTCTGAGTGGTCAGATGTGGTACAGGCAGCAGGCCTCGAGAGCGGTCAACCAGGCTATCGGTAGGGTCATCAGACACCGGCAGGACTTTGGAGCCATTCTCCTTTGCGATACAAGGTGCGTACTGCACCAACTTCACAACTTAAGAGTACAGTCATAAATCTAAAGTGAATTCAAACCGAATCTCTGTGTATAAGAGTTAGTATGGTCTTTTTGAATATCTGCTGTTATCTTTTTCATCAGGTTCACCAACTCCGAAGCCAGAGCCCAGCTGCCTTCCTGGGTCAGGCCACATCTCACTGTCTACGACAAGTTTGGACAAGGTGTCAGAGATCTCATGAACTTCTTCAAAGTTTGTGAAAAAGTGGTAGGTAACAGAGGTTTTTTTTCTTCCCCAATAGAATATTTAAATAATATTGGATGGCTTTGAGTGTGATACAAGAGTATATTGCTCGAGCTATGACAATATTGGTCGAGTGAAAAACGAGTCTAATATTGTCTTAGCGAGAGCAATATATTCTTGTATCACACAAAAACAAAGCCATACAATATTATTATTATTATCTATATTAGTCTGACTAGTGAAATAACAAAATTTGAGTTACCTTGGTAAATATGGCTTTATTTTCGTGTGATATCGATATCGATAGTTGAAGTTCCTGGATGACTGAGCAATACGA
Source organism: Strongylocentrotus purpuratus (assembly GCF_000002235.5). Lineage (NCBI taxonomy): Eukaryota > Metazoa > Echinodermata > Echinoidea > Camarodonta > Strongylocentrotidae > Strongylocentrotus > Strongylocentrotus purpuratus. Next base: position 20,133,832 of record NW_022145598.1, read on the forward strand.
AAACAATATTGGTCAGTCATCCAAGTACAGCGCTAAAGATATTGAATACACTGATTTATTGTACCACTTGGAAGCCTTATATATATGTATATAATAATTTCATTTATTGACAAAAAAGGTACATGCTTTTTCAAAACTATCAATGTGCAGATTATTAGTTACATACACCTGTACATACATGTAGCAGGTAGTTTTCTAAAATCTTCAGTTTTGTTTAATTCTTTATGGAGGTTGCAATAACTATGATAGGAAACAAAGTACTGGGACAGGCACAATTTACAAAGTTATAACAAGAATTTTTCAATAAAAATATATTTGTATTGAGATTCTAGTGTACTTTGCTCTGTACCTTTCTGCATGAAAAACTTTAAGATGCCTAAACCGAAGCTGAAGTCTGACAGAGCTCAAGTTCCAATCGTAGCGAGCGCATCTTCATCATCTAACAGAATTGTTTTATAAATTTGTACATGTATTTGTAATGAGATTCTAGTGTACTTTGCTCTGTATATTTCTGCATGAAAAACTTTCAGATGCCTAAACCAAAGCTGAAGTCTGACAGACCTCCAATCGTAGCGAGTGCATCTTCATCATCTACATCTCTGGACCGGCCGTCACAGGTTGCCAGGGCAGCATCATCATCCTCCTCCTCCTCCTCCTTCAAGAACGTTTCCTACCAGACAGCCAAGCATGTGGATGCTCATGTACCAAGCTTGAAGAGGAATAGAGATGGAAGTAAGACATATATTTTGATTACATCTGGGGGGTGTTTCACAAATCTCCTAAGTTGAACTTATCTCTAAGTTGGACTTAACAATTATGGAAAGCCGTTGGCATCTATCAAAATATTTTGTAAAAGTTATTTTAAAAAGCATAAAATGTTGATTCAAATCATTAAAATTTTCTTATACCAACAGGGATTTCACGCTCTTGATGTGGAATTTATAAAAAGTCTTAAACACTTGAATTTTTGCTTTTATATATATTTTATTTTAAGGCTACAAATGGCTCTCAATAATATTTAAGTCAAACTTAGAGTTAAGTTTGACTTAGGATCTTTGTGAAACACCCCCCCCCCCCCAGTTATGTTTAACTAAAGCCTAGATCTACTGATCTACAGATGACTATTTGGATTGCAGGAAACTGCACACACAATTTTTTTTGAAGAAGGGATGGAATTGCTTGAATATTAAAAATGTAATGATGACATCATCACAAAATAGTTCCTAAAACAATAGATATGCGCAAATTTATGATATCGCTATACAGTATGCAGTTTACAGTATGTAAGACATTGATCTACATTTGCCACAACTCAACCCAGGTGATGTAAATGGGTACCTGGCAGGAATTAATTCCTTGAAATCCTGGAGCGCTGTAATGGCAGCTAGGCTAAAGCCGGGGTAATAATAAATGCGCCTCGGCATAGAATTTCTAGATAGACGGCGCTATAGAAATACCTATTATCATTATTATTATTATTATTATTATTTAGGCCATGTGTCAGAAGCTCAGCTGAAGATCATGTACGAGGAGGCGAGACCTTCACCCTCATCATCATCCAGCGGGTTTACTCTCCTCGATGCTCTACATAATGCTGAGGTACACCAAGATGACAATGTTTTTGTCTCTTTAGACATACATGTACAGTCAAACCTGCTTTAGTGACCACTTGTATAGAAAGACCATATTTTTTTTATTTCCCTTGAAAAAGATTTCTCATTGAAATATGAACTAAAGGAACCTGTACATAAAGACCATCCGCCTATAAAGATCACTTTTTTGTAGGTGGTCTTTATAGACAGGTTTCACTGTACTTTGTAATGCTATTAGTTTTGATGTACTCCTCGTTATAGGTCTTTGTAAATGTTTGTTCATTTGTTTTTTTCAAGGGAAGTCTTACCTGCTGTTAGTTGGTTTTGATTACAGAGATAGTGAGAGAAACGGATCAGGGCAATTTTGTGCATTGTTTCCTGTGTAACATGTGTCTTTTTCCCCATTTATTTCATTAAAAAATCAAAAATATCTTGATTTAACCATTCATTAATTAAATTAGTTACACTAAAAAGATCCATTAACCAAGGATCATAACAAAATGTTTTTTTTTATTTTGGATGAAATACATTAATAAATTCATATGGCCCATGAAAGTCTGAGGGAGGATAAGAAAGTTAATGATTTCATAAAGTTGTAATTGATTCAGTGCAAAATTGGCAACTTTATGATTTGCCTTGTTATAACATGAAAACATAAAAACTTAAGATAATACATGTACATGTACTAGTACTGGTTTTAGATGTCACACAGGTTAGTCTACATGAAAATAGTCAGAATAATAATTGAGGTCTTTATGTAACAGTAATCAAGTAAACTAATGCATGTGCGGTGCAAAGTTGTGATTGTAAGCTTAATGTAAATTTGAACAGTTTTTAAGTTTAACAAAAGAATATTGAAGATGCAGTCACATTCATCTTGTCTTGTTTCTTTTTTTGTTACTTTTTCTCCCTACCAGAAACCCAAATCGGATGACTTTGCAATTCCTACAAGTATAGTAAGTATACATGTTCATGTATACATGTTCATATAATACATTTTCTCATACAGGTTATATTTGTACAATAAATATGTATGGTTATTGTACTAGTATATTGTGCTTGAAAGTCTTTCAAGTTAATTAGTAGGAACTTTTAGAACTATGTGAAATACACCAACCTTTAAAGTGAGCAGGGCTCTCGATGAACCGTCAGCTAGTCAACGAACATTGTAGATGAATACCTCGGTTGCTTAATTCAGATTTTATTGTTTGATGAAAATGGATTTCTTAAAATCTGTATGAAATAACAATATTTTGTTGTTCAATATCTCATCGGCAGCGGTATTTTGAGCCCAGAATGCAGTTATTGATAAGATTGTAAGCTATATTTTTGTTTGTTTGTTTGTTTTTAATCAGCCTTTATCAAATCAGGACAATGCTATGAATAAGCGACAAGATGATCCCAAGAAAAAGAAGAAAATCATCATTGTAAGTATTAAATGAAGATCGGTTGAATAAGGTAAATCTAGGAAGAAATTTTAGCAATAGTCACAAGGTCAAATATGTTGATTTGTTTAATTTCCTGATATTTTGGAACATACAGTGTACATGTATGTACTAGCATAGAGTTGGGAAGCGTGTCCGAGTTACTTGAACTAGACTTATCTGCAACATTCATACCACTTTCATGCATCTTCTTGTAGTTGTCTTTGTTGAAAGTACCTAGAGTTAACAATTAAATTATTCATACCCTTACCAAGTTTTGTAACTTTTTAATCAAGGCAAAAATTGATTTTTCCCCATTGATGTTTCTTGAGAATGCCAAGTATTAAATCTTACATATAAAACTATTCCTCAAATGCCCCAATTCAATCCAACTTTCATTCTTGAGTTACGAAAAACACAAAAAACATTGAATTTATAAGGGGTATTAATAATTTAGTTGCTAACTGCATGTACATTTGATACATTGTAACTAAAGTCTGATTACATGTTATTTTTAATTTGTGTATGATATTGTTCCCATCCATTGCTTGTTTGTTTGATCTTATGTTTGACCTTATGTTTGATCTCATTTTTATGTTTATTATTATATATGCATGATTTATTGAATAAAAACAGGTTTATATTTTTGTGTGTTTATTATTGTTTTGTTATTAAGTTTTGGTTGGTAATTTTAAGTCAGACAGTGGTGCACTTAGAAAGTAGAAACACCCGTATTAAGCGCCTAATAAATGTTATGTATTATTATTATTATTATTATTATTATTATCCACATGCATATGATCAGAAACAAAGTATGTTTGGAGGCCAGTCATCATCTTCCATCACCAAGAGGCAACGGAATGCTTGTCTTGTATCAGCCAAGGATTATGTAACGGAGGTATGACATTCTTCTCTACCTTCTCCTTGTTTCTCTCTTTCCATCTCTTTATACATCTGTCTATAGTTTGATCCTTGCCTGTTCTTTGCAACATCTCTCTCAGTCTACATGTATTTATGTATATCAATTCATCTCCCCCCCCCCCCCACCCTGTATTGTTTTCTTGTTCTCTTTCTCTTTTATCTTTCAATCACTTTCAAGAATGAACGTTGTGGCATAGTGACTCGAGAAGAAGAAGATCACTTTCAACCCCCTCCTTTCCTCCACTTATATAAATATCCATGTAAATGTACATGAAAATATTTTCCTACCTATTTCTCATTGTTTTGCTTTCCAGTTTCCTTCTATAATTCCTTCACCTGACTTCTCTTTCATTTTCCATTTATATTTGTGGTGTGCATTGTCATGAAGGTTGCCATTGGTAGAAAAATGATAATGGCTTCTGTATACTGCAGCAGAGATGCCAACCAGTACGATATTATCATTTTTAGTACGATATTAAGAGTGAAATATGATAATTCGATATCACCTCTTAAAATACAATTTTTCATTTTTCATTTTTTTTTTAAATCCATAAAAACCCATAAAAATCATGGACTTGCATAGAAACATGTACAAGTAAACACCTGCAACCCCAACAAAAACTTTGCTTTACAATTTTCTCATTAAATTCTAATGAAAGAGCAAACAGTTTACTTGGTGTCACGATACAAAACGACTTGAAGTGGGAAGCCCATGTCAGAGATATTGAAAAAAGAGCGAATGCGAAACTATATATGTTCCGTTCTTTGGGGAAGTTCGGTCTTTCACATGAAGATCTGATTACTATTTTTATTGGCTATATTCGCCCAATCCTTGAATATGCTACTCAAGTTTGGAGCGGAGGTCTCACTAGTGCACAAAAACAACGCATAGAAAGATTACAAAAACGTGCATTGAGGATTATCTTTGGAAAGGATTATCATAGTTACGCAAACGCTCTTACTAAATCGAAAATACAAACATTGGAAAGTCGTCGAAATGACTTATGTGTTACCTTCTTTAAAAAAAACTCTTTCATGCACAGACCAGTTCAAACAATTTATACCCCAAAGAGCACACAATAGAACTTTGCGAAGAACTAACAAGATCCCTGAACCCAGGTGCAAAACTAAACGTATGCAGAATACCCCAATCCCAGATTTGATCCTTTTGTATAACAAAAGTTTTTTATGATTGTATTTAATATACTCTGAAAGAAATTACAATTTCATATTCCTTAGTATATAATTAATTCATAAATTTGAGGTCTGATTTTTTTTACCAAGTTAGTCAATGAATTTTTTATGACATGAAGAATGCGATGCATATATATATATCTATATTTATATTTTAATATCTCTAATGTTCACCTTATAATATTCATATTTGTCTTGCAATGTATCTTTGTATTCTATCAACATGTACATAACTGTTTTCCCTCTCTGTCCATCTGTCCCCTTTCTCCCCCCTCTCTCTCTCTCTTTCTCATTCTCTTTCTCTCTCTCTTTCTCTCTTTTTTTCTCTCTCTCCTGCTTTCCCATCTCTCTTTCTTTTTAACTCAAATTTTTAAATTGAAATATTGTATAAGATTAATGGTATATAGTATATACACGCTCTTCATAATTATGTAGATTGTAGTGTGCATTTTAAAATGTATACTTGCTTTTTTCCAGCAATTTACTCATGTGCAATTCAGTTACTTTTTACTGTGATATCACTTGAAATGTATAATTGTCTTCACCATCAATGTTTTATTCATGCACAATTCAGTTACTTGTAACTGCGATACATGGAAATGAATCAATAAATACCATTTATCTATCTATCTATCTATCTATCTAACAGTAAAACATTTCTATGAAGATTTACTGGCCCAGGGCCAACGGGCCAGTGAAAGTGTCAAGTTTTCGTGAAAATCTTATTTTTGCTGCAGCCGTTCTCATGCATAGGACAGTTGTGCTGCAGAAAGTGATGCATGTTATGGTACATTTAAACCTGTCTATAAAGGCCACCTAAGGGAAACAGGAAAACTGGCCACTATGGACGGGTGGTCTGTCTAAACAGGTCCTGCAACACATCATTCTCCCCAGAGGGAGACAATAAAGGTGACCACTATTATAGACAAGTGGTCGCTAAGGCATGTTTAACTGTATACTAAAAGATTTATTAATTTTTTATTTTTTTTTTCGCAGGTGAAGAAGAGGCTGAGTAAAGAAAACTACAAGGCGTTCTCTAATGTCATGCAATCATACAAAAAGGTAAGAACACATTAAAAGTGGAGATGATAATAATAATAATAATAATAATAATCTTTTAATGGTCCACTCCAAATTTTATTTTTATTAAATTAATCCAAAAATGGAAATTCTTTTTGCCCAATTGATCGTGAGCCCGGCAGCCACTGAGCAGCGCCAGATCGACGTTGCTCTATCCCTTTATTGTTGAGCGCCAAACAAGGTAGCAGCAACTCCTGTCTTTTAACGTCTTTTGGTATGACGCGGCCGGGGTTCGAACCCACGACCAGTAGTATTAAAGTTGTGTGTAATGAAATGTGTTAATGGAATTATTTCTGCAATATTTGATACATTTGTACATTCTCATGTGTCAGTTTTCGATACAATCATACATACATTGAAACGTACTTCCTTGTGTCCAATCACTTTCTGTATAAAACGAATAATAGAAATAGTGAATTTTTCAGTTGCCCCGTAGGCAAGAATGGCAAACTTTTAAGTTTGCTCTGTAAGGCTCTTCACTGTCAACAGCATCTGGGCAACTGCTAATTTTTGAGCTCTGGGTATACATTGTTATAAATGGAGTATGAAAGGCTTTGACCAATGTGACCTTTCCTAATCCTTTTGCATACTCTTTAAGGACAAGTCCACTCAAAAAATAACTTACTTTCAATAATAGCAAAAAAATCAGACAAAGCAGAAAAATCAAAAAAAGTTTGAGCAAAATCGGATAACTTAAAAGAAAGTTATGAATTTTTATGAGAATCGCAACACAAATTTCCAAGATGGTTATCAGTTTGTGACGTCATGTCCTCACTATTTATCAATTGCTCTGTATGGTTTAATCCCAATAATTTCCCATTTTATTCCCCAAAAACTTGATTACCCCATGCGTTTGCCTAGGTTATATGATTTATATCATATTGCGTTTAGACATTTCACAAAATCTTTTATGAACTTTGAAGAATTTATACTATTTTGTGAATATTGTATATTCATAATTATTGATTTTTATATAAATAGTTTATCAAGATTCACATTTTTCATGATTTAACTGGGAAAAAATACTCTATATTAGTGCATCCACACAAAAACATATTGCTATTAATCTAACTTGGATGCTGGTGTGAAGAAATAAGATTCTTAAGGAGAAAATAGGAAATTTATATCATCAATATAAAATAATTAGTGGATAGTGAGGACATGACGTAACAGACTCATGAGTGAGTTGCCAATTTGTCTAGTGATTTTCAAAGTTTTTAATGTCATTAAAAATTCATAACTTTCTTATTCGCTATCCGATTTTGCTTGGACTTTTTATGATTGGTTAGTCTGATTTTTCTGCTTCTATTGAAAGTAAGTTATTTTTGGAGTGGACTTGGGCTTTAAAGTAGTCACCCAAGAAAATTCATGACAACTGATAATTATGGACAAGTTATATATGGTTGGAAAGATAGAAAAATCAAATAGATATCACGGAAAGGCGTAAAATGCAATTTTGTGGCTAGCTGTGTCTCGCATGTGACGTCACGAATCTTGACGCTCTACGGAGGACCGCTGAAGGCAGAAAATCTGGATTTCCAAATTAACATTTTTGAGAGATGATTACTGCGGGCCCCAAACATGTTTTGAAGAGGGAAGTTGTTAAATTTGATCAGTAAGGCTTCCCCTTCGCAATGATATGAATTTTTCATCAATTCAAAACATTTTTTCTTCTTCGGGTAACTACTTCAATATGACTTATCCTTTGTTTATCGTGTGATCCAGGACAATGACTTTGGTCTGATGATAGCTGGTCTAGCTGATCTCTTCACAGAAGACCCTACTCAATATCATCTCTTCAGGAGTAAGTATGATCTTTGCAGGTGCACAGTAGAAAGGTGTTGACACAAATTTCTCTTAAAGCCTGATTGCACTAGTTTGGCCGGGAGGATTAGACCTCCCTGCAAGGTCACTGGTGGTTATCTCATCAAATCAGCTCTCAATTAACATAAGAAAAAGGGGATCATGGGGGACCAACAGGCACCAATTAGGCATGGTTTGCTATATAGAGGGCGCAAGTAGCTATAAGTAGTACAGTGAGGCTTTAAAGGCATCATTTAACAATGTCAAATCTGAGATGCATGGCCCTACGTGGTATCAGTGTCTGTGATATGGTGTAATATTGAAGCCCTAAACAAAAATTGTGCTTCAAAATTATCATGAAGTGCCTCAAAAAAGTAAAAATCGTTGAGTGACAGGTTTTACCATACTCATTTTCCCCAATAGACTGTATAATGAAATTTTGATTTCCAATCATAAAAATCTTGATAATCAGGCGATTGGCTGGTAAAAGTCATGGGGTTCCTGACTGACCTAAAGGTTTAAACTGTCATTGCAGCATGAGCTAAATCCAAGATTTTGTTTCACCTACTGTTTTATTTTGCATAGTTTTGATTCTTAAATGATAATATAATGATGGTGGCTTCTTATATAGTGCACAAAAATGTCATGCCATGATGCTCCTTGCGCTCTCTTTCTCTCTCTTTTCTACCATTCTAGTACACTCTTGCAGCGTCATACAACGTATACAATTCATACATCCTCATTATCTCTCTCTTTCTGTCTCTCAGAATTCTATAGTTTTGTACGCCCCTGCCACAAGAAGCGATTTGATGAGCTGTGTAAGGAGATAACAGGAGAAGGATGCGGATACAGACCAGAGGACAGCATCGAGAAGAAGAAGACGGATGACTCTGAAGAGAAGGCACAAAAACCACAAGGTATGTGCTGTATTTATCACCTTGATCATTCCATGATATTCTCCCTTCTTACAACTTTTCGTTACCTCGCATCAGCTCTTTTTTCCCATTCCCTCTATATCCTTCCCATTTACTGTCTTATTATTACTTATTATTACTGTATTAGTTGTTCATATGTATTTTTATTCCTTGTAAAAAAATCCTGTGTAACATTTCCATTTATTTAAACCTTTCATTACCTGGCATCAGCTCACTTTCCTTTTCTCTCTATATCCTTCCCCTTCTTCCGACTCATTCCCTTCTCCCCCGACCTCGATTTACTGTCCTTCTTCCTCTATTACTCTCTTTCCTGTTTTACTGTTTGTTAGTACTAATTATATGGGTAATTTTACTTTAATGTGTAAGATTTCAACGTCTATGAATATTAATCATTTATTATTACTGTTTTAGTTGTTCATAAATGTATTTTTATTCCTCGTAAAAAAATCTGTGTAACATTTCCATTTATTTACTTGAACGAATAAAATTGAATTGAATTGATTTGAAATATTGTAGGAGGAAGCTCTACTGATAAGTCTTAAATTGCTGAGTGATGACTGACAAAAGGTGGAGAGAATGGTGAATTTATAATCCTCAGAAACACAGAATAAACATTAAAGCCCCTCTAAAGTGTTGGGAGCCCCCAATTTGATGGCAAAATTTCACTTAAACTGTATCATAATGGGAAAGGGGATGTCATTTAAGACACATTTTTGCAAGGATTTTCAAAACAAAAGTGTTTGAAGTCAATTATTGATGAAAGAATGCAAAACTTAGGTTTTCCACAAACAACAGAAATCTCAAATTATGTATTCTTTTATCAATATTTGTCTTTGCAGAAGTGTGTCTTAAATGACATCCTCTTTCGCATTATGAATTTATGATACAATTTAAGTAACATTTTGCCATCAAATTTCGGGTGAAATCGGGGATCCCAACACTTTAAGAGGGGCTTTAAAGGGTTCCATCGCCAATTTTTTTTTGCTTTGTATGTCTGGGATTCCATGTCACTATACTAAATTTAAATAATGAGCTCCACATATCACTTATGCAAAGAGCTATTGGAAGCAAAAAAACACTTTATAATTTGTGAGTAGGATCGTCAAATGCACCACTCTGCACTCATTTAGAAGAGCGTACGTACAGAACTCTAGTGCATCATGGGTACTGTGCATGAGGTTTCATGTTATCCCTTATTTTCTTCATACGCTTTCACTGTTAACCTATAGAATGCTAGGTACATTTTTTTAAGGTTGATGTTGGAAATTTTAGCTTGAAACAAATACTGTAGGTGAATGGTACATTTTACCTAAAAAAAAAGAAGAGGACCAAAGGACTGTCTATACATAGAGACTTTAATACTATTACAATTGTAAATTCAAGTAGATCAGCCCATTTCTTCAAATTTTATTTCAGTGCAAAGTCACATATAACAACGGTAAATGGTTGTATCCTGTCATCAAACTGCACAGCTATTTCTTGGTTCCTTGATTTTGCTGCTTCTTCTTCTCATTTTTACAGAGGCCAAGAAGAACTTTGAGCAAAACACTGTGAGTGAAGCAGCGAAAAGGCACTGCTCCGGACTAGGTAGTGCCTCCAGCAGCGCAACCATCGGTCATCTGAACAGCACGTCCCATCTTAGTAAGGGTGTAGACCTTCTGAATCGTGGTGCCGACCACTTGAACAAGGGTTCCTTGCACCTCAATGAAGGTGCTTCATTATGGACCGAAGGCGCAGAGACTCTGGAGAAAGGTAGCTGACAAAGAGTTGATATTTCTTAGTCCCATCTTAGTAAGGGTGCCGACCTTCTTAATCGTGGTGCCGACCACTTGAACAAGGGTTCCTTGCACCTCAATAAAGGTGCTTCATTATGGACCGAGGGCGCAGAGACTCTGGAGAAAGGTAGCTGACAAAGAGTTGATATTTCTTAGTCCCATCTTAGTAAGGGTGTAGACCTTCTGAATCATGGTGCCGACCACTTGAACAAGGGTTCCTTGCACCACAATGAAGGTGCTTCATTATGGACTGAGGGTGCAGAGACTCTGGAGAAAGTTAGCTGACAAAGAGTTGATATTTCTTAGCCATGGTACCACCAACTTAAACAAGGGTTCCTTGCACCTCAATGAAGGTGCTTCATTATGGACTGAGGGCACAGAGATTCTGGAGAAAGGTAGCTGACAAAGAGTTGATGTTTCTTAGCCAAGGTACCACCAACTTGAAGAAGGGTGCCATGCATCTCCTTGATGGTACTTTGCGTTAGAGTTAGAGTGAAGGTGCAGAGATGATGAAAAGTTGTAACTGACAAACATTTGGTATTTCTTAGCCAAGGTAATACCAACTGTAGTAAGGGTGCCCAGCACAATAATAAAGGTTCTCTTCGAATAAAAGGTGCTTTTTTATGAGGTGCAGGTTCAGAGAAAACCAAAGAAAGGTAGCCGACAAAGAGATATATTTCTTAGCCAAGGGCAAGGTATTGCCAACATGACTAAGGGTGCCCTGCACCTTCTTAATGGTGCTTTGCTCTAGAGAGAAGGTACAGTACAGAGACTCTGGAGAAAGTTAGCTGACAAACTTTTCATACTGACCAGCTAAGGTACTGTCGTCTTGACTGAAGGTGCCTTTCACTATAAAGGAGGATCTGCTTTGAATGATGGTGCTTTATTTTGGACAGAAGGTGCAGAGACTTTAAAGAAAAGTCAGCTTACACACAGTTGATATTTCTTAGCTGAAGTACTGCCAACTTTAAGAAGGATTCTTGCTTCTCCCTCAAGGGACACTATTTTTTCAGTGAAGGCACGTTCCTTTGAAGTGAAGGTGCAAATACCCTGTATCAGAGTAGCTTACAAAGCATACAGCGTAGCCTAGGTACAATGAACTTTACTAATGGTGCCTTGTAGCTTGAAGAGAGAGAAAGAGAGAGAGAGAAAAAAAGAAAGAAAGAAAGAAAGAAAGAAAGAGAGAGAGAGAGAGAGAGAGAGAGGGAGGGGGAGGCAGAGAGAGAGAGAGAGAGAGGATGAAAGAGATAGAAAGAGGAAGAGACTCAGAGATAGAGATAGAGAGAATTTAGGTTCAGAGACTATTGTTTAGGGTAGCTGACAAACATATGCAGCTCAGCTAAAATACTACCAATATGATAATGGTTGCCCTATCCTATAATGGGTGGATTCACAATAAACATCGACCCAAGGGGAAATCTGAGACAGGCCAATTTTTCAACCAGTGCAGCACAGCAAAAACTCTAGCCCCTGATCGAAATACCAAATTTTATTGAATAACCAAACTGGAACGAACTGTGTAAAGTTTATTCAATGGGATTGATTGTGCTGATATCAGCGCACACTCTATTTTAAATTCGGATGTCAAAACCCCAAAATGTCAAAAATTCTGATTAAATCTCATCTCCAAGGGTATACAGCGCCACAGCTGATATTTTTGTCGATTTTTCCCATAATGCACCACGTAAAATTGACTTAACACTGGTGTCGCTAGATGGCGCTGTTGATTGTGAATCCATTGTATTAAGGGGCTTCAGCTTTAAACGAAGGTGCAAAGATACTGCACCACAGAAGCTGAATAGTATATTTGTAAAGTGCTTAGAGACATTGTATTAGGCTATATAAAAGCTAAATATTATTATTATTATGAATATTAATAAATGTTGACACGGTTCACCCTCTAGAATAGGGGTACCCTAAAGCCTTGAAACATACATGTAGCTTCAGTATAAAATGAATTCAGGGAAACCGTAGACTTTAACTACTGAAATGATTGTATTATATATTATATATCACAGCACCACTACTTTGAATACATTTTACTCTCTAACTTTAACAATAACACTGTGGTTACACTGCTCATAGTTCAATAAAGTGTCTGTTAATTCAAAAAATTGATATCCAAATTACAACCTTGAATTTCTTCATAAAAATATATGTCCTCATCTTTCAGTCAACAACTGCAATGTTATTTAAAATATTTCAAAGATAGCCGACGAGACCACTTGCCTTTTTGAAATAGAAGTTAGACAGTAGACATACTGTACCTCCATTTACGAATGTGCTTGCTTTAGATGTTATTGAAATCATGATGATGATTAACCAGCTATGACATGCCAGCTCCGTTGTTATAAATATCCATTATTGTAATTGACATTTTAGTTATTAAAAGTGAGCACCCGAAGAAAATTCACGACAACTGATAATTATGGACAAATTATATATGGATGGAAAGAATTTCTCTTGAAAATCATGAAGAATTTGCTGAAAAATCATATAGATATCTCGGAAAGGCGTAAAATGCAATTTTGTGGCTAGCTGTGTCTCGCATATGATGTCACAAATCTTGACGCTCTACGGAGGACTGCTGAAGGCAGAAAATCTGGATCTCAAAATTAACATTTTTTGAGAGATGATTACTGCAGGCCCCAAATATATTTTGAAGGGGGAAGTTGTTATATTTGATCAGTAAGGCTTCCCCTTTGCAATTATATGAATTTTGCATCAATCAAAACATTTTTGATTCTTGGGGTGACAACCGGTACTTTAAAGAATTGGGGTTTATGTAGGAGAGTGGTAATCTTCACTTACTTTCTGCCTTAATTTCACCCCTCAAAATATGATTTTGGGTTTTCAAGAAGGGAAAAATGATGTATTAAACTGTATGATAGTACTTATGAAGCAACAACTATTTTTTCTAAAGTTATATATTTCCTGTTTTTCATAAAAAGAAATATATAATAAAGACATATTATATTAAGGATGAACTGTACATTTATGTTATAAATGGAAAAAAAGAAATGGATTCACTTTAAGATGGCTTATGGAGAAGCATGATTTCAATGATGTATACAAATATTGTTTGGATATTGGTTGTATGAAATGAATATGTAAATTGTTGTGTTTATTATACAAATAAAAATTGCCCATTGGGTCAAAGATATGGAAAAGAAAAATATTTATCCATGCTAAAAGCATTGTGGTCAGGTAACTACAGGAGAATAACCGCTTACTTCATTACAACCAAAAATATTACGATGAAATAATGGAAATTGATAAACATTAACTGATATTTTACAATGTAAGATTGATAAATTTAGATATTTACTCTATAACAGAGAATTGGATTTAAACAAATATAGAATGTTTCAGCAAAAGGTGAAGATAATGCACAAATCTTGAAAATCTACTACACATAACTGTCTTATATTATAAGTGCAATGATCTTTTATGAAATGTTTGAATGCTTACATGTAGTAAGAAACATAGTCATATAATTATTTCTCTACAAAGTTGTACTAATGGATTATATTGTTTTATTGTATACCAGGGATAACATTTTGTATGAAGATTTAGTGATATATCAGAAATGTAATAACAAAACTATTTTTTTGCATAAAATGCTAACAGAAGATGATCTGGATTTTCTTCCATGGAAATTGTGAGGATAACAATTATATAGCTACAACCAAACTACATGTAGTATAATAGCTTAAGAAACATTATCTTTTGTATAGTATGAGCTGTAAACACAAATGAATGCCTGTTTGATTGTTCTGCACCTTTGTTAGACTTAGATTATTAATCATGAGATTTCATATCTAATATGTGAAATATATAATATACCTTTATTACGTGACAAACTGGAGATCTATCAATTTACAATGCATGTATCTACATTGCTCGATCCTCTCAATCCAAGTATAAAATTGGTACCCGGTATGATGCAAATGTCATTGGGAGTGGAGAATGTGTACTGTAATTGTAAATAAATCCATTCATTGACTGTGGTATTAATTCTGTATTACGTGCCTTGATCTGTTATGTTGTAAATGTTACGGGTAAAGCACTTTCTAAGAAATATTATTATTATTATTATCATTAATATTATTATCACTTTTATTATTATCTGTCTAATTTAACCCATTCATGTGTCTTCATGACATGTATGATAAATCAATGAAATACATTGCAAATAGAAACAGGAGTTTGTCCAATGTACGTAGGCCTATATTTACCATAAATAAACCTCACATGAATGTATATGGTTACATGTTGTGAGATTAACATTAACATCCTGCTCTACAATATTTCAAAGGCTAAACCAACAAAAAATTAAGTTGGGTTGCTTGGTTTAACTAATTAGTGGAATAAAAGTTGAATTATGGCTGCTGCATGAAGCTATGTGGGATCAGAAAATTGTAACCGAAATAGCCATTATTTTCCACAGAATAATGACACAAGTGCAACTTAGGAAAAAAGTGTTTGTCATGTGTATTTTCTTTTACATCATATGGACCTATATCAATAATACTGAATAATTAAAAAAAATGAACAAAAATGACTACTTCTTGTTTGTCATATTTTGGAGTGATATTTGCTCTGTGATCAAAGTTTGAGGAATCAAGATTGCACGAGAGAGAAGATGGATAATGAGAATGGCTACATAGCACAGGGAGGGGGAAATAAGATAGAGAAGGGAACATGGAGAGAGAGAGAGAGAGAGAGAGAGAGAGATGGACACAAACAAATGGGGAAGGAGAGAGAGAGAGGGGGAGATGAAAAGGGAGAGAGAGAGAGAGAGAGTGAGAGATTATAGGTACATATGCAGGCCTATATTCTACTACTCTATCTAAGCTATTGCATATGATTGCTAGCAATATTTAGCTATTACAACATATTGAGACAGAAAATATGAGTTCAATGAGCATGTAGTTGCATCAATCAACACAGTACAATACGGTTCATAATTATGGCAACAAAAATGTTTAATAGATATATATTTGTTAACTTATCTTTTTTTACAAAACAAGTAAACAATATTTATGCTGCCTCTGATTATAATTGTTGTTTAGATATCTAAAAGCAACGTTGCGTGTAACTTTGCAATTTGATTGATATATAATTAACAACTAAATTATTCATATACCGGTATCCCTATAATTAAGTTTTATATTTAAACAAATTCTGCCCCGATTTATGTTTCTTGCGAATGTGACACATTAAATCTTTCATCTAAAATTATATAACAAAGGCCGTAATTCAACAAGTCCACCATTCATTCTTGAGTTACGAAAAACATTTAAAAACACATCAAATTTACAAAAATATGAATAACTTAGTTTTTAGCTGGCGCGAGCGCGCGTACGTCGCGTGCACGTAATCTTGAGGTCAAGGTTCATATTTTTGTTAACTCATTCATTCGCACGTTGAATGATTTGAAAGTGGCATACAAATCTCCGGGAATTTTTCAAAATGCCATCATATAAGAGTAAGTTTGCTTTGTTTTGCTTTATTATCGACGTCATATATATATTGTAATGTAATAAATGTAATTTACATGTTTCATTTCGTTTCTGTTGCTTTAATCAATGTAGATCGCCCTTTATTCATTCGCTGAAGAGACTGCTACAGTCCCATGTGTGAAGAAAAATGTAACGTTCATTTTTGCATTGCAATGATTGTAGATCTATAGATGTGGTGCGTTGTAAGAAAGTTGAGTTGCAGTCGATTGCAAATATCAGTTGCAAATTTTGCAACTCGCAATCAATCGCAACTCTCATGCAACGCCCCATTTAATAGACTCTTATGAATAAGAGTAGACTTCTAAGACTAGGGAGGCCAATGCCCAAATCTAACTTTTTAATTACTAATTTGTTTATACTAAAACTAAGATTAAAAGAAAGCATTTACTTTCACTAAGAAAATCCACCCATCTGCCGACTCCATAGGTTCCATCAAATAGGAGATATCCAGCTGGTTTGTAGCCATTTCCTTCTACGCCTTTCCGTACGTAAGAGCCTTGAAACAATTATATTTCATGTCGCAAAGTTACGTTCATAATTAGACAGGCCCGAGGGACAAAGTTCATGATGAAGTTTAAAACTTCGCGCGAAAGTGCAATCACTCAACAGCGGCTAGCCTTGAATCGGTCGCACACGTACACACCTTCTTCTTCTTAGTTGATCCCTCCACCGACACAGGCAAGCCCCGATGCAGGCTGAAGTCCAGCCATCAATGTGCGAACGATTACATCTTCTACTACTACGAGCCGAAGACGATGGTTCAAAAAAGGAAAGAAATATATATAATTCATTGATATTTACCTTAGATGTGTATTCCAATAATTTGATTTCCTCATGAGTATTCCTTATTATCAACGATCGAGAAGTTACGAGGTCCAATTAAAATCCATCTTGCAGCGAACACAATCATAGCGCACATCCATGCATGCAACGTACGTGTACTAATATTTCTCTCACTCTCTCTCTCTCTCTCTCTCCCTTTCGCTATACGTAACATACACACTCACTAACCATGTATCATATACAACACACACCTTCAAATCATGGCTTTCATTTCAATTCTCAATTGGAGTATAGACTGCTCACGTAGACTTTTTTTTTTACTGAAATATCTTTTTTAACACTTCTCATACATTACTGCACGACACTCGTATCTAGTGCTGTGAGAATAAGGTACTAGGGTCTATAAATAAGACTACGCTTTGGGCACGCTCTGACCGGAGCTCAGATTATGTCGCAATACCCTTTATTTTTGGCGCGAACAATGACGTCACTGTTCACTGTTTTCCTTCTCATTTTGAGATGGATGTAGCTATAGGGCTCAAACCAACGCAAGATTGACAGAAACATCGTACTCTATCTACTTTCGAATGTTCAGTTTGTGAAAATCTGTATTTAAAAAGATATAATCTTTTTTCTTTATATTTTCTAGTTGTTAGAAGTGGCAATTGTGAACATCTGAAATGTTGATCTCTATCAAAAGTTCTTTACTCAAAACGGATCCCATATTTTTAGGGTCTACCTTCTGCCAATGAGAAGGTTTTTAGTGAGCAAACCTCTACGCCCTCTAGGATTTTCTTAGTCGGTGGTGCGAGTGCGTCAAGGTCGTCTGCAACCACAATTTTTGGATTAAAAAACGTCAAAATCTGCAAGATTGTCAACAAATGGTGAAAGACTGTTACAGATCCGTGATTATAGGTATGTTGTGAAATGTATAATTGTATTTTCTTTTCATATTTTCTTCAATTTTTATTTTTACATCATTTTTTTCCCTTTGCTAATTTTTTGAAGTGGGCGACGAGCGCACAAATCGTAGGTGTAGAAGCCTTACGCCCGGGCATTGGCCTCCCTACTAAGACAACAATAGGAACTTCGTAGAAGAAGAAGAAGAAGAAGAAGAAGAAGAAGAAGAAGAAAGAAAGAAGAAGACGAATAAAGAAGAAGAGGAGGAGGAGGAGGAGGAGGAAAAGAAAAAGAAAAAGTCAAAACAAGAACTTAATTAAAGTTAAATTGAGTTAAGAAGGAAGAGGAGGATAAACGAGAAGAAAACTCAAGAAGAATATAATTAGGAGGATGGTGGAGGAGAATTCTTCTTCTTCTTCTTCTGTGATACTCCTCAACGTTCCGTAAGGAACCAAGCAAGGAGGATGAGGGGGTGTGCACTGTGCTTGTTTAGTTCTTATTGCTTGAGTCTTGGTTGCGGAAAAAGTTGGTTGCTTGGAGTTTGAAGGTGTCAATGTTTGTGGTCCTTTGGATGTCGGAGGGTAGTGAGTTCCAGTCCTTGATGGTACGTGGAATGTAGGAGTGTTTAAAACAATTGGTGCGGGTGGAGTATTGGATGAAGGAGTTTTCTGAGGTACGTCTGGTGGCTCGTGTAGCTGGATGCAGGTAGTTCGACACCGGCAGGGCCAAGTGCCCCCCCAAGGCTTTGTGCAATATACAGACCCTCGAAACTTTCCTTCGAATAGAAAGCAAGTCCCATCCTAACCCCACCATTAGTTTTGTTGTGCTGGTAGTTTGCCTGTAGTCATTGCATACCATTCTGGCTGTGAGAAGAAGAAGAAGAAGAAGGGGGAAAAGAAGAAGGAGAAGAAGAAGAGGAGGAGGAGGAGGAGGAGGAGGAGGAGGAGGAGGAGGAGGAGGAGGAGGAGGAGGAGGAGGAGGAGGAGGAGGAGGAGGAGGAGGAGGAGGAGGAGGAGGAGGAGGAGGAGGAGGAGGAGGAGGAGGAGGAGGAGGAGGAGGAGGAGGAGGAGGAGGAGGAGGAGGAGGAGGAGGAGGAGGAGGAGAGGGGAGGGGAGGGGGGGAGGGGAGGGGGAGGGAGGGGAGGGAGGGGGAGGAGGAGGAGGAGAGGAAGAAGGAGGAGGAGGAGGTTATAGTCTTTGCCACGATTCATCAGATTTTATCTTGTCCTGAATTACCAAACAAAAATATGAGGCTTAATTTCTCTCAAACTGTTTTTTTAAGTAAAATCTTAGTGGTAGCATAAATGAAGCAAACATCCAATTTGCATGAAAACAAGACGTGTTACCAATGATTTGTAAGAAATTGATGAAACTCGAGGTTACTTTAGCAACGAGCGAATGGAAATTTGCAATTAGACTTCTAAGAGGATACCATAACTCATAACTAATCAAAAGAAGACCCTGATTTTACGTCAAGCTAAGAAAATAAGATATTTTATGACTCATAATTTTAAATTTATTGATCAAATGATTATGTGATATGACTTGTTTCAAGGTTATGCTAAAAACGGAAACTATCTAGAGAAATAGCTACACAAAAAATGTTGTCATTCTCATGAATCTGTAATTAAAGACTGCTCCATCTTTGGCTACTTTTCTATGGTAGACCAAGGTACATGTTATGGATAAATATTATTTATCTTATTTACTTGTTAAGGCATTAAAACTTTATAAGAACAGTTGTTAACTTGTATAATGCTTTTATATCAAAACCAATAAGAACTGATTAGTGAAATGAGAGCTTGAAGATCAAGAAATAAGTTTTAAAATAACTTTTTAGTTTTCAATTTGTCGCTGCCCATAGATTAACTTGAAGTTGCCTTGAGATGGCATTCTAAAAAATTATGATAGGTTTAGAGTCGCAACAAGTCTCTTGTCGCGGAAGTTGTCGCTCATCTTGGCAAAGACAGTTTTGTGAAACAATAGCTCAGACAAGCTGAGCGAAAGCGTCGAGATGTTGTTGATCTTGTAGTTATGACGGTTTCAAGAAACAACCCCATGATGGTTGGGAGAATCTGCCCCCAAGGTGTTCAAATAGTGTTAGTTGCATTTAGATGCATCGTTTTATGCAAGGATCCGGATCTTTTATATGTTCTACAAATAATTAGGTAGACTCCAGTTAGAGCCTTTAGAGAGGAGCAGTTTAATTTTAATGCAATTTAATTTATTTACTTTGTCCAGTCAACGTTAAGTGGGGGAAGGAGAAGTTCAGTGATATAACATGCAACACGGAGGAGACTCCCGAGGTTTTGAAGGCTCAGATGTTTGCCCTGTCAGGCGTGTACCCTCAGAGGCAGAAGATCATGCTCAAGGGGCAGGTGCTCAAGGATGACGAGTGGGGAAACTTCAAGCTCAAAGAGGTGAGTAGCTAGCCACTTGAGTCTTCATTTGCTGACCTTTGACATTTTGTGTAGCATACTGATACTGCAAAAGGTAGCAATGTAATAAAACAAAGGCTTGAAATGGTGAGATCAGTCTTCATGAAAGTGGAAAAGATATGTTGTAGGAAGAAAAACTTTGAGCTGAGATGCAGAATCTGTAAATGCTACATCTGGAGTACTCTATTGTATGGAGTCTTCATTTGTTGACCTTTTACATTTTACATACATACATACATGTACATACATATTGATATTTATATAGCGCCTTGACATGAACATGCTCAAAGCGCTTAACATTAGTAAATACAACGAAATAATTTGTTTGCTCTCCAATTATGTTGCATACTAATAAAAAAAAGAAGAATTCTCTCCTTTTTCTTTCTCATCTCTCATTCTGCGTTGGGCAATTTTCACTTATCTTTTATTTTGTTTAAAAAATCACTCTGAAAATCATTCATTCAAAATGTCCATCATATCAGTTCTCTTTGCATCCATCGGTGAACATTTACAGGGCACACAAGGGCACACATCAATTGTTGCCAGATCATTTGTTGTACAATCCTAAAAATATACTTTGTATCTCTGTGTTTGAATCTTAGGGTGTCACTCTCTTGATGATGGGGTCAGCGGAAACCTTGCCAGAAGCTCCTCAAGAAAAGACTGTCTTTGTGGAAGATATGACAGAAGAGGAACTTGCCACAGCTGTAAGTACAATCGCAGAGCTGCTAACCATTACGTTTTTCCTGGAATTATTCTTTTTTTTTTCCTCAAAATTACAGTAGTATGTTTTTTTCTTTTTAATTTTTTTTTTTTTCTTCAATTTTTTTTATAATTATTTTTTTAGCAATTACTGCACGTTAATCAAATGTGGATCACTACTCTAATAAAAAAAATTCAATAGAGATTCATGAAGCGTACAAATTTACAAATAGTAACCAAACAAACAAGGAAAAAAAGTGAAAGCTGCAAATATTCTCATAAAGAATGAAATGCTGATAATACCCACAAAAAAACAACATACTTGTAAATAAAGTAATTAAATATAGGTCCTAATATGGAAATAACAGTGTGAGGAATGGACATTTCTGCATTGGAAGTGTGTCGCGCGTGGTTGTAAGTTTCGTTTTAATGAATTCCTTTTTTTTGCCATCATGGTTCCTTTTTTTGTTTGCACAAGGTTGGCATAAATGGGGCATTATGTATCTCATTGATTTATCCTTCTGGATCTCACCAGACAGTAAGCAAGTAAGCTTGTGTGGGTTCCTTATGTATAATGTGGGACCCCAAAAATGTCACAAAGTGGGTCCCTAATTTATGGAATTACCCATATATAAGTGATACAATATGTGAACTTTTCATGAACTTTTGCTTTAATAAATGTTAAGACAGAGCAGCCATGTGGTCTTACCGAGTTTAAACAAGTGAAATATTGACACAAAAGCCTTTCTGGCTGAAACCTTATTTTTTTCTTCCTTACCTCATTTTCAGATGGAGCTGCCTTGTGGTCTAACCAACCTCGGTAATACATGCTACCTGAATGCTACTCTACAGTGCCTCCGAAGTGTACCGGACCTTCGAGAACAGCTCAGATCGTAAGAATGAAAAGCATGGAATTATAATAGGTTCTTATTCTATGACACCTGGGGATTGTTTCACAAAGATCTTAAGTCGAACTTAACTCTAAGTTGGACTTAAAAATTATGGAAAGCCACTAGCATCTATGAAAATATTTTGTAAAAGTTATTTTAAGAGGCATAAAATGTTGATTCAAATCATTCATATTTTCTATTGTCAAGGAGATTTCATGTTCTTGATGTGGAATTCATAAACAGTCTAAAATACTTCAATTTTCGCCTTTGAATATATTTTATTTTAAGTCTACAAACGGCTCTCCATAATTTTTAAGTCAAACTTAAGTTCAACTTCGAATCTTTGTGAAACACCCCATGGTCTGGTTGCAATTGCCCCTCTTTCAATATCCCACTCAATACTGCATCACACGCTACACTTATTCCCCTATCCCTAAACTTGACCTTCAATCCCATCTGCATCCCTGACCTTAAAGTTGCTCAAGCTTGGGTATATAGAGGGCTGCACTCCTCCTCCTTCTTCTCCTCCTTCTTCTCCTCCTCCTACTCCTTCTTCTTCTCCTTCTTCTTAATCTTCTTCTTAATCCCTCTCTTTGTCTCCTTAATCCCTCTCTTCGTCTCCTTAATCCCTCTAGGTATCAAGGTAACATGAACATGGCCATAGCTGCCAGTGCCCCTGCTGAATCCATGACCGTGGCCATCAAGGATCTTTACACCGTCATGGACAAGAAGTCTGAAGCTTTCCCTCCCATCATACTCCTCCAGCTCCTCCATCTTGCATTCCCACACTTTGCGGAGAAGAGTGAACATGGCGGATTCCAACAGCAGGTATTCATGCAAATTTAAAGTTTACCAATCACCAATTATATTTTTGCTCTGTACGTTTAGGATTATTATGCTGGTATCGTACATTTAAAAAAGTAGATTCAATATTATTTCAGGAAAGAGATAGCTTCCAAACAGTTTCCTTCATGATGTATTTGTATGATATGTACTCTGCATTGATCTACATTTTCCACACTCAACCCAGGTGATGTAAATGGGTACCTGGCAGGAATTAATTCTTTGATATGCTAGAGTGCTGTAATGGCAGCACAGCTAAAGCTGGGGTAATAATATCCAAGTTTCAAAGCGCTTAGTGATTGTTATAAGCGCTATATAAAAACTGAGTATTATTATTTATTATTATCTTTATCTCTATAATGTTACCTTTGGCCATTAACAGTCTGCATGAATTGAAAATGAGATCATATTTTTATTTCTCCCATTAAATTATGGGAATTATCACCTGAAAATGTAATCTCTATGGTATTATTATGCATGGTCTTTGCACATTATTGCAATAGGGAAACATTGCCTTTGACAAGCTCTCCAATTTGTCATAGGATGCCAACGAGTGCTGGATACAACTTGTACGACTTCTGCAGCAGAAATTGCCCGCTGTGAAACCGAGTGACAGTATACCTGCTGTTGAAGGAGCGCCCGCTGCTGCAGGAGCTGTGGCCAAGAGAACATTTGTAGATCAGTACTTCGGCTGCGAGTTTGAAAGCATGTATCCTTTCACAAATGCTCATCAAGTCAATTTAATTAGTTGAAGTGTTTATCATATCCCTGTGGACCAAAAGTATGTGTTGAATAAAGAATCACCTTGGTATACAATCAACAACAAAATTTACTTATTCAGTGAAACCTGTCTATAAACACCACAAGAAAAGTTGTCTTTATAGGCAGGTGGCCTTTGTAAATGATAGGTCTCTAAAGAAGGTTTGACTGTAGCTCAGATTCAAAACAAAATCCTGGATTTAGCTCATGCTGCAATCATAGTTATAAACCTTTAGGTCAGTCAGGAATCCAATGTCTTACAAGCCGATCGCCTGTCTGATTATCAAGATATTTATTTTATTTTTCGTTTTCCTAACGGTTTTTATTACACTGCAGTTTATTGGGGAAAATGAGTATGGTAAAACCGGTCACTCAAAGATTTTACATTTTTTCAGGCACTTCATGATCATTTTGAAGCGCAACTTATTTAGGGCTTCAATTTTAAATGCAACTCGATTTAACATTGTTAAACGATGCCTTTTACATTGTCTTTGAGTTTCTCTTCTTGACCACCAAGCTTCAGGTTAAAGTGCATAGAGTCGGAAGAAGAACCTCCTGTGAAGTCCAAAGAGACATTCTATCAGCTCAGCTGCTTTATCACACAAGAAGTCAAGTATCTTCATACAGGACTCAAAAACGTAAGTCAACTTTGGGGGTGTTTCACAAAGACTAAGATCGACTCTAAGTTGGAGTTATCGGTAACTATGGCAGCCATTCATGCCACTGGTTGCTCTCACCATTGGTCCCTCAATTATAATCTTTCAATATTATTTTTTCCTTCAGTAATGAATTATCATAAAATATAAATTCTGTAGATTTGTGACTATGATTTTTACGTCCCTTGAGAGTCAAATGCCAGTACTACGGTAAGAGCAAATAGTGCCATGAACGGATTGCCATAGTTAAGTTCAACTTAAAGTTGATCTTAGTCTTCGTGAAACACCCCCCAGGAGCTAAAGCAAATACTATTTGTTGCGCTTGTTCACAACTGTGACCATACTTTGGATCTGTAACTCCAGCGTGGAGATATCTTACTATAAGTTAACACTTTAAATCATATAAATCTTCTACAATTGTTCAAATAACGGTCATGATTTAAAAGTTGTTATCTTTCTTACTGTGAGTTTCGGGCACGCCCCTGCGTGAAGTAATTGGGAATGTACTCTCAGATCCTCATTAAATTCATCCAAGTAATTCACACTGTGAATTGATGATGATCATTACAGTCGCTAACTTCACGCAGGCCCGCGCTCGCCCGAAACCCACCCTCGGTATGCTCATGTATTGTGCAGCGGTTTGCCGTGAAACCTGTGAGAAAATGTGTACTACCGGGAATGTCTATGTTTTTAGGAAAAATAGTCCAAAAAATGGAGAAAACTGACACGAAATAGGTTAAAAAGATAACGGCTTTTAAATCATGACCCTTGTTTGAACAATTGTGGAAGATTTATATGATTTTTGGTGTGTTATAGTAAGGTATCTCCACGTTGGAGTTACGGGTCCAAAGTATGGTCAAAGTTGTGAACAAATGCCAATTTTTTATTGATCTTTCACTGTTGTTACTCAGCTACAATAATTTTTTAAAACAAAATTTATTCAGTGAGAGTTTTGTTCAAATTTAGTATTTGTCATCACTTAGAGGTATTACCTTTATTTATAATTAGCAGCTGGCCCAGTTTCTCTGTAATTTTTTGACACTAGTGCATTTGACAGAATAATTTGAATAAACAAATGTTGTTTAGAGTTCATATAAAGATAATGACTAAAGGAGGAATTTGAAATAATTTTGAGCCAGTTCGAATAGAAAAAGGGACTACATTAAAATTTGAATCAAATTTTATAAACATTGACTTGTGGAATCCGATATTAAGATGTTCTATCATGCACTGAGTATAGAAGAACAAATGATATGTTAAAACACCATCAAAGAATAATCCTTAATAAAGACATACTGAATTGCTCAGCTGTCAGAATTTACTCTGATGAATGCAAGATAAAGTTTGTGGGTCTTAAAGATAAACTTGAGTTCTGGTCATGCTATTGCATTGTGAAAGAAACAGTGTGGAATCGATTTGGTGTGTACTTTTTACGATGTTACACTGTACATGCCATACAGAATATTGAGGCATTTGAAGAGACATGCTTTTTCAGGGAACATTTTTTATCTGATGTTCTTCCACACTTGCATTTATAATACAATGATAATGCCCACAAATTATTTGTCAACTCTTCCCAGAACTCAACCTTCTCTTTAAATATTTATTCTTTCCAAACAGAGATTGCAAGAGTCTTTAGTGAAGAGCTCTCCCACACTCAACAGAGATGCACAATATCTCAAAGAGGTAAGTATTCTTAAAGCCCCACTGCACTTATAGCTACTTGCGCCCTCTATATAGCAAACATTGCCTAATCGGTGTCCATTGGTCACCTGTGTCTTATGCTAATTGAGACTTGAGAGCTGGTTTGATGAGATGACCACTTGTCAGTGACCATGCAGAGAGGATCTAATCCCTCCTGGCCAAACTAGTGCAGAGGGGCTTTAAACCATAGACCATTGTGACACTTGTTTTATTTTCATTTGTCTTTTGCTGTGATGTAAAATGAATCGTATCCCACTGTTTATGGGAGGTGTTTGACTCCCGTATTAGAGCCTTTACGAGAATTATTGAAAGGGAGATAAATACAAATATAAAACAA
This sequence comes from Strongylocentrotus purpuratus, assembly GCF_000002235.5. Lineage (NCBI taxonomy): Eukaryota > Metazoa > Echinodermata > Echinoidea > Camarodonta > Strongylocentrotidae > Strongylocentrotus > Strongylocentrotus purpuratus. The sequence goes on from NW_022145598.1 coordinate 20,160,092, forward strand.
TTACAAAATGTAGCATGTTTTCATACAGTATTAGAGACAGCGATTATGTTCTAATATACTTCCATTACATTGCTTTGCAAGTAGATGGACTTTTAGTGGCTGAATAGTTTATTTATTCAGAATATTCAATAGCAAGAGTTCAGATCATCATATTTTGAGTTACTGTGCAGTTAGTGATCAGGGACCCTTTCACAAAGCCTTTTGTCAATGACAAATTACAAAAATCAGTGACAAATCTGCTGATAACCAATCAGAAGCAAGGCTTTCACTAGCTTATAACATGAACTGTCATTTGTCACTGATGACAAGTTTTGTGAAATGGGGCTCAGATCAGTACAAACCACATAATCTGAACTTATCTTGATATGTCATTGGTTGATTTATGTTGGGAGCTTGTAAATTATGTTATTAGCACTACTTACCAAAAAGTAAGAAGAGTGTGTTGTTACCTCAGATTTAAAAGATTTTATTTTTATTCTTACTTTATCATATAGTCTAAAATCAGCAGACTACCTGGCTATCTAATAGTTCAGTTTGTCCGATTCTACTACAAAGAGAAAGAAGCCATCAGTGCTAAGATCTTAAAGGTAAGAACAGCCAAATTGGATCCAAACTCTCTTCAGTTTTGCTACTCCTTTATCATATACCTTTATTATTTCATGCTATTCACTCTTTCTTCCACCAACCATCCCTACTTCTTGTTTCTGTACTTTGCATCAGCTCTCTTTCCCTTCCTCTCTATTTATATCCTTCCCCTTCTTCTGACTCCTTCCCTTCTCTCCCCACTTCTTATTTCCTTCCTCTACCATCCTCCTTATCCTTTACTCTCTCTCTCTCTCTCTCTCTCTCTCTCTCTCTCTCTCTCTCTCTCTCTCTCATGCATATGCATTTGCTAATTACATGTACATATTTTTAAAACTCTGTGAATCTATGTAATATGGGTAAGAGATCTATGAAATAAATGAGGATTATGATGATGGTCATCATCAACATTATTACTGTTATGTGATTAATATTTTATTGTTCATTGTTTGCTGCAGGATATTAAATACCTGATGGCCCTTCATGGGTTTGAATCGTGTACACTAGAGCTCCAAGAGAAGCTCATCCATGCCAGGGATACATTCTTCTTCTTTTCCTCCTCCTCCTCCCCCTGCCCCTCCTCCTCCTCCTCCTTCACCTTCTATTAATGCTGTCATCATGTTTGTGTTGTTTACCACAGGATATTAAATACCCGATGACCCTAGATACGTATGAACTTTGTTCACCTGAGCTCCAAGAAAAGCTGGTCCCTGTCAGGGATAAATTCAAAGAAATGGAGGACAGGAACCTGGAGCTTGCACAAAAGGTACACATTCAAGGCATTTGGTAATTTAAAGGGATCCGGTAACTTTATCTCAGATTCTGAAACAAACTCCTGGATTTAGCTCATGCTACAATGATAAATATATTGAAGGTATGTCCATTTATATAGTGCAGCTACTACATGTATACAAATATGCTCTTCTACGCTTAATACACAGTATTATATCATTACCCTGGCTATAGCTGAGCTGTCATGATAGGTGCTAAAACAGTTCAGGAATTTATTTCTACTGGATACCGATTTACGTCACCTGGGTAGAGAGTGGCAAATATAGATTAATGCCTTGCCAAAGGATGATTGCCCTATAGTGGGACTTGAACCGCAGACTCTGGGATCCATGGTCCGATGATGTATCTACTAGACCTGGGGGGTGTTTCACAAAGATTCTAAGTAGAACTTAACTCTAAGTTGGACTTAAAAATTATGGACATCCATTGGAGTCTTAAAATGAAATATATTCAAAAGCAGAAATTCAAGTATTTTAGACTTTTTATAAATTCCACATCCAAACATGAAATCTTCTTGATGATAAAAAACATGAATGATTTGAATAAACAATTAATGCCTTTCAAAATAACTTTAACAAAATATTTTCAAAGATGCTAATGGCTTTCCATAGTTGTTAAGTCCAACTTAGAGATAAGTTCAACTTAAAATCTTTGTGAAACACTCCCCCCGGGGGGGGGGGGGGGGGGGGGGGGGGGGTTCACAAACCTTTTTTTCAATGACCAGAATCAGAGAAAAATTTGCTGATAACCAATCAGAAGCAAGGATTTCAGTAGCTTATAACCAAAACTGTCATTTGTCACTGATGACAAGTTTTGTGAAACGCCCCTCAGGACATCTCTGTACATGTTAACAACAAATACACAATCATACTACAAAGGCATTCTTCCTCATATGTATATTTTCCAGATTGTGTACCCATTTATTTTTAGAATGTGATTATGTTTTTAACTTCTAGGCAAAGGATGCGGCCAAGGGCGGAAACAAGAGTGCAGCAGTAACCACAGAACCCAAAAAGGATGTCAAGTACCTTCCATACGACTTCCCAGACGGTAAGCTGTCAAAACAAATTATTATTAAACGTTTTTGTATACCGTAGGACACATAGGCAGAGCGATGTCTCTATGTGCTTTACAGAAGGAGTGGAAACGGTGCAATGGCTTCATAATTGTGATATTTTACAAAGTGCTAAATAGATACCTTTTCAAATTCTTCTGAGCTTTTCATGTTTCTTTATTTCTGAGGTATTCCATAAAATAGTGGCTGCATATGAAAATGACCATTCCCCATAAGATTTTGACACAGTTTGTTCAGTTCTGGTAATTTGTCTTTGTAAGTTTGATTTCATATGACAGAAATGCAGATTTAAAGTATGGGTTTGTGTTTGATATGCCTCGATCCAGTCTGAATTTTGAATAAGAGGTAAATGAAATCTGTAATCACAGGAACTATGGTCTAAAGGCTTGCCCACCTCCATTAAAGGCATCGTTTAACAATGTTAAATCCCCCTACCTGTTATCAGTGTCTGTGATAGGGTGTAATAATGAAGCCCTGAAAAAAAATTGCGCTTCAAAATGATCATGAAGTGCCTCAAAAAAGTAAAAATCTTTGATTGACCGGTTTTACCATACCGGTACTCATTTTCACCTATAGACTGTAGTGTTATGAAAACCGTTAGGAAAACGCAAAATTTGATATTGATTTCCAATCATAACTATCTTGATAATCAGACAGGGGATCGGCTTGTAAAAGTCATGGTGTTCCTGACTGCCCTAAAGGTTTATAACTATCATTGCATCATGAGCTAAATCCAGGATTTTGTTTCAGAATCTGAAACAAAGCTACCCAATCCCTTTAACCTACACATGCTTATTAGACATTCGTGAGTCTTCCAGTGTGTTTGTATGGGGATAATTGCACGTCTTTAGCAACAGTTTTAGAATGACCACTGTGAGCTTTGTTGAAGGCACAACTACATCTTTAACCCCATGGAATAGTCTTACTATCTCACCTATAATTATTAAATATTAAATATAACCAGCAAACACTTTTGAATGAATATTGTGAGATTGTTTGAATAGAACTGCTACATTTGTCACCTCATGAAATAGTTTGATCATCTCTCTCATAATTTTCTATATTATCTACTCCTCCATGTAGATATTGGGTGTAATAACAGTGGCTACTATGAGCTCCAGGCTGTGCTGACCCATCAAGGAAGGTCAAGCTCATCAGGTCACTACGTAGCATGGGTCAAGAAAATAAGAGGTCAGTATTCAGATATTTATATCTATAGCTAGTAAAGCGAGAGATAGCTGTGCACACACAGAGGTCATGGGTTCACATAATTGACCTCCCACGGACAATCTCTGTGGGAGGGAAGCTATTTGGTGCTCAACGAATTAACATCTGAATGAGCGCAGTTTTGTGGAACAATGCCCTCTCAGGCTCTCCCGCCTTCGCTCTAGTCTTGTCTTGGTAGATGAATGGATCAAATTTGAACAACAAAGTTGCCTCTAAGGACACAATGGTTCTTATGCCTATATGATCAACCCTCGAGAACAGTATCTAACCCATTTTCTCCATTATGAAATTGAACTCTGCCACCTGGGGAGTGTTTCACAAAGACTAAGATCGACTTTAAGTTGGACTTGACTATGGCAGGCCGTTCATGCCACTAGTTCCTCTAATCTTTCCTGGCATTGATTTCTCAAAGGACGTACAAATCATGTTCGCAAATCTACAGAATTTACCCTTTTTCATTATTGAAAGAAAAAAATATCTAAAGATCATAATTGAGAGACCAATAGTGAAAGCAACCAGTGGCATGAATGGCCTGCCATAGTTAAGTCCAACTTAAAGTCGATCTTAGTCTTTGTAGGATGCGACCATCATTGTTGGTCAAACAGTTTTTGAGCGTCAAGTCACGCCTGGCTGGAATGCTCCCCAGGGAGTGGAGATTGTGCATACAGTGTGTGCTGGCAAGCACTGAATCCAATGACCGGGGTAATAGTATATTTGTAAAGCATTTAGAGACGTCAGAGATGTATTAAGCGCTATATAAAAGCTGAATATTATTATTATCAATATAATTTGTTTACTCTGGACGTTTGTGGTTTTTCCGTCTAGATGAATGGATCAAATTTGACGACGACAAGGTGACCCCAGTCCACAGCGAGGACATCCTGAAGCTGTCAGGGGGAGGGGACTGGCACTGCGCCTACGTCGTCGTCTATGGCCCCAAGAGGCTGGAGGAGATGCCTCCGGAAACAAAAAAAGCAGAAGAAAAGTCAGAAGATGTCCCAATGGAATAAAGAGGAATTGTTTATATTATGTCAGGGATGCCAGTTTTCAGGCAAAAGCCTGAATTCAGGCCCTGGCGATTTATATTGAAGCCATAGTTTGGGATTTTTGTGTGTGTACAAAATAGCTCATTCTAGGTGATTTTCAGGCCCTCGGATCAATTCAACATGTAACTGGCATCCCTGATATTTATGTGTCTCTGTGTCTCTCGGTAAGAGGCGCTACTGAATTGGGATGTGTCAAGTTTTTTTTTTTTGGGGGGGGGGGGGGGATGACATTACGAAATCTCTGTCTGCAAATTTGAATATTTGAGGACCTTATTTATCCGCAGTAGTAATTAATTATTGGAAATGTGCACCCTATCTCATTTGCGAAGGGGGTAAGATATTGAGGAGGATTGCTGAAAATATGTGGGAAACTTACATGGAAATCGGCCCAACACTTTGAAAACAAATAAACTTCTAGCAATGCCTCTGTGTCTTACTCTTCTCGTCTTATTACTGTTTAAAAAAAGGAAATCTGTATCGATTGTCCTAATAGCTTCAGATAAATTATTTAAGGTAATCTTAATTGCATAGAGTAAGGAAAATAGATTATTTGATTATAAACAAACCGCTTTTTACATTTTGATACCACAAAATTATTGACTAGAACTGATTATTCCTGTCAGGAAATTAGGTAAATATAGGATAAAAGCGCTTTATTGAATTTTTAGAATAACAGATATTTCGATACAAATAGAATATCTGTAGATACATTCTTTTAAATAGGGGAGAATGGGAGGAGGGGGATGGGTTGAGGTTTAATACATAGCTAATTTTTTTTTCTTCTCCTGCTGTGTACAGAAAGAGCCATTTTCCAAATAAGTAAAACTTATCAAAAGTAAGGTATTATCATCATCATTTGAATCTATTTTCATCTCTCTTAGTCTCTTTGTACAAGCATCTTTTCCTAACCTGCTTTAGTGTTATAGAGAGGAACATTATTAGGAAGAGTGTATGAATAAATCCCAAAACCAGGATTATAATTCCAAAGCAGTTTCGAAAGCACAGAGACTTTATATCGTGATGGCATATGGACTATATATGTATGAATGGAATGTTCTTATTTTTATTGTTGTCCCGGCAGTAGATAACTACATATTTGAAACATGTGGATACAATTTCGCTACATATATCAGAAAGTATTCATTACAAAAATGGATCGTTCTCGATTTTCTTATCAGAGGTCTTATTCGAATCTGTTCCAAAACTGATATTTTTGTGTAAATGAATATTGTGTCAAAAAGCAATGTGATTGCTAAATCGACTCCATTGTTCTGCCCCACTCTCTTATTCAATTGTGAGGCTAGTCTTTATTCCATTCAATTTAATTAATGTGCATGAATTATCAACATGAGGAATGATTGAAGTATACATAAAGAGCTGGATGAAAATCTGAAAAATAAATATTCTGTACTTCCAACAGGTAATGTGTGTATTGTATTGTCACTGTCTACCAACATTTCGTGCAGAATGCAGTGTTTATATAACATGGATATGAAGGATGTAAAATTTGATTATCACCGCGAGCCTGAAGTAGTACATGTATTATTTTTGTGCTATGGTAAAAATAATTGTTCAAAATATTTTTCTCTCACTCCAGTGGTCTCTCTTTCTACTATCTAATTTTCCTTGATTTTCCCCATCCTCTGGCTCTCTCTCCTTCTCATTTTCTTCATCTCTTTTCCTTCTCCTTTTTTGCTCTCTCACCCCTTCCCCCTTTCTCCCTGTCTTTCTCACTTCTATCTAGCTCTTCAATCTTCTCCTTCTATCTTTCCTTGCACTCTATCCCATTCCTCTTAATTCCTTCTTTCTCCTTTCCTTCTCCACCCCCGATAGACCAATTTACTATTAAACATACGGGGGTATTCAAATTTATGGATGTTTTTTTCCTGGGGACTTGGTGATGATTTATTCCATTAATCTGTTATTAATGAATGAGCTACAATACTTGGAATCCAGTCTGCAAACATTACGTGTTGCTATGTCAGGCAAGTCTAGGGCAGGCAAAACAAATATGCATAAAATTTGAATATGTTGGTAAACTTATATATTCCTATCACTTTCTATCTTATCTCCCTTGCCACATACTTCTTTCTTTTCAAAACAGTTGCATGTAGCTATGAAACTCAAAACCTTACTCAAAACAGCCAGTTATATAAAACATTTGTTTTAATTTATAAATGTACATTGCATATTAATCGAACAGTACAAGGCTATCAGCTACCTGTATTACACAACAATCTTAAACAAACAAACATGAAAATAAATGAATTACATGTTACAAAGTGATTTACATCATACTTTGCCTATTCAAAATCATTGTTTTTTACTCATTAATCAGCTATAAAATTTCTTTTTTAGTCTCACAATTACATGAATTAAGTTCTTTTTATTCTGTGAGAATTCTGTTCACATTATTACCAGAACTGTCTAAATTAATGTACCCATTTTTTTCTTCTAAAAAGCATGGTCCACTACCATTTATCTAGATTAAAGAATCGTTACTCTCATTTATACAGTATGCAACAGAGAAAAACCTTACACCAACGTGACCTTGATATCAATCACGATGAAGTCATCTAAGAAAATTCAGGGTTACGATAAAAACGTTATTTTATTGTTAAAAACATTTTTTTCTAAACCAGAAATGTGCTTTCACTGCAGTAATTCGCTCAAAGTCATTGATTGTAATACCAGTCATGACTGGCTAGGAACAGTGTATTATGGCACATGGGAAAATAAATAAAATTGCAGTTTATTTTTTACATTTTTAACCCAATAAAATGCAAGTTCTTGAGCATTAACCTGCATATAAATTTGCAAGAAAATAAGACCTTGACAAAAAAATCTTAACGTAAATGTCTATGGGAATGTTTTAAATCATGTTTTTTAAGTTAAAAAAGGGGCGATTTAAAAACGAAGTCAGGTTTTAAACATGCCAACCCTGATTGTTCTTGTATAAATGACAAGTCTTTGGAAAGAACTGCACAAAAGCTTGATATACAACTACATGTAATTTGTTCTTTGCTTTGGGTATGAAAATACATGTATAACAGATTTAAAAGCGCAGCACTGTCTGATATTCCGAGTGCTTTTAAAAATTTGACCCGTTCATGCTGAATCTAAATAATAACTTTAAGCAGCTATAAAAAAAAAAATCTCACTTAATAGAAAGAGCATACTAGGAATTGCATTGAATTACAGGATGAACTCTACGTTTTCTTAAAATAGAGGTAGATTATGTCAAAGAAATTTATGATCAAAACATTCATATGTGAGGAGTTATTGAGGTATGATTGTATACTTGTTTTTTTTTTTCCTATGTGCCTTCTACCTTGGGGCACTGCTCAAAACACATTATGGATAGCACATTATTATAGGTCCTCTATTAAAAGAGAAAAGACCTTCCTGAATTCTGACAAATTTACATAAATGGGAATGGAGTCTCGCACTTCCTCACACTGGCAGCAACATTACCGATTCAGCCACTGATTAAAGGCATCGTTTAACAATGTTAAATCTGAGAAGCACGGACCTACATTTTACCAGTGTCTGTGATATGGTGTAATATTGAAGCCCTAAAAAGATTGTGCTTCAAAATGATCAAGAAGTGCCTCAAAAAAGTTTTTAAAAATTTGAGTGACCAGTTTTACCATACTCCTTTTCCCCAATAGACTGTCACGTGTTGTGAAAACCGTTAGAAAACGCAAAATTGGGTTTTGATTTCCAATCACGAATATCTTGATAGTCAGACAGGCGATCAACTTGCAAAAGTCATGGGGTTCCTGACTGACCTAAAGGTTTATAATTATCATTGCAGCATGAGCTAAATCAAGGATTTTTTAAAGGATCTGAGACAAAGTTACAGGATCCCTTTAACAGCAGATGGACATCATTTTTTTCCTTTCTTCCATCTCGAGGTTAATGACTTCTTTTCTTTCTTCTCGGTCAGGTTTTTTAAGAACTTGGTCTGTTTAGCTTTCTCTTCCTCTATCCTCTTCTTCTCAGCTTCTATCTTGGCTTCTATCTCAGCTTGTCGTTTCTTCTCTTCGATCTCAATCCTGGCCCTGTGTTGATAAGAGGAGGTAAGAGAGAACAAGTGGAGAGATGGCAATAGATAAATTAAAAAGATGCTGCTGATGAAATTTCTTACTTCTACTGTAAATAGCGATAACATTAGCGGTGTTTAATAAGTACTGACACTTTTAGCAGATTCATTATTAAAATGGCGATATATGATGATATGATGATATTACATTCACTAAAACTCGAGTACAAATTCAAGCATATTTGAATATGTATGAACATGCACTGACACATTTTGGCAACTGATGACACATTATATCAAGTCACTACAAGAGAAATAAATACCTTTTTATACAAGATATGAACCAAATCCCATAATACATAGATATAATTGAGCAATACATTAAAATTAGATATTTGGGCAACCGTAATTAGGCTGAAATTATTCCATTCATGAAGTTCATTTAAATCCCTTTTGAAGCGGAACTGTATTACAGTAAAATCCTGTAGGAAAAGACCACATGTGATATATAAAGATCTTTATTGATGGTCTCATGAATCCCTGTTTAGTTCTCATCGAAACCTGTATTTAAGGGATAAAGACCACCTGCTCATACAGCCTGATTTCTTGTCTCCTTTGAGCGGTCTTTATATACAGGCTTCACTGTACATATACTTACTCGTTGACAAAATCAACACAGTCATGATGACCATATATCTCGGCCACTCTCTGAGGCGTATCACCAAACCCGTCTTCCATGTCGACCGAGGCACCGGACTTGTAAAGTGCCCTCAGTGCTAATATCTTCCCCTGCTCGCAGGCGAAGTGGGTTGCCGTCCAGCCATCATCAGTCACAACATCTAGCCTCGCCCCATAGCTGGCCAGAAGCCGGATACTCTCCGCATGCCCTACAGAGCAAAGAATTCAGTATAGTTTCATGTTATCGGTAGAAAAGAGATAGAGGGCTGCCACTGAGGGAGATCATAGAATATTCAATTAATGCTTTTTGATCCAAAGATATAATTTAAAAAAGTAATACAGACTTATACTTTTATGAAATATTTCTCAAACTTTTGCTAATCGATATCTCACATTTCCCTTGTCAGAGTTTTTCAGACTTCTGTGCCCCCCCCCCCTTTATTTTACAAAATCCTGCTCCCGGGTTAAATAACTAAAATAACACAACAAAGTTTGAATATTACTAAAATACCAGCATTTGACATATGTAAATTAACTTTGATGAATCAAAGTCCAGGGCAAATGTCACTAGAACACATATCTGGTCCGCCCCCCCCCAAAAAAAAAAAAAAATAAAAAATAAAAAATAAAAAAAAATTAAAAAAAAAATTGAAAAAAAGAAAGAAAAAATAAGATAGAATGTGACACATGTAACTTACCTTTTATAGCAGCCCAATGAATTGGACATCTGGACTTCCATTCCAAGTCTGGCCCATTGATATCATATTTGCCAGTTGTCAGCAACGATTCAATTTGAGTACTGTCTCCTGACGCAGCTGCCTCATGAAGTTCAGTCATCACGATAGCAAGATGATTAGTCTATCTCTATGCTTGCAAATTTCATTTCTACTCCAGCTTCATAGGCATTAATTGACTCCAAACTATATATTGTCAAGTGATTTGAAATTTATTACAAATTATCTGTAAAATGTGATCAGTTCAGGAGGAATATTTGTATTAAAAACCAACCCAATGAGCTATTCAAATTTCTATTCTTTCAGACCATGATAATAAATAAGTTTCTTTGTTTATAATTTAGGAGTAAAAATGGTTGAAATCAATTATTAACTCATCAATTCAACCTTCTCAGTACAAAATTTATATACGGTAGGCTTAATTTGGCTTTAAATCGATTCTCCACAATGCTTCAATCAAGCACTTTAAATCCATTGAGCTAGTTTTCCAGTAGATCCACACTAAGTTCTGTTTTTAAAAAGAAAAGCAAAGGAAAATAAATATATTCAGAGAAGTGTGTTTGAAAAATAAATATATTAACATAGGTTGGACATTATCAGGTGTGAATATAATATGGCATCTTTCATTTGTCATATTCTGAATGCTGAAACTACATACATGTCGTAAAACATTGATGCTAGCTAGCTCACAAAAGGTCTTCCTCAGAGAAAAATGGATAAAACTAAATTTACTGATGCATTCTGGCAATTAATAAAATAAAATAAAGAGCACCACATTTAACAAAAGTAACACTTAATTTGACAAATTATGAACAGAAAATGCAAAGAACATATGACTTTTGACCTACAAAAATAATAGCATAAAAACTTATGCAAGTTAAAATTTAGCATGCATTTCTATTCTATGCATTTCTATGTAGAGGTGTTGTGGTCGAGTGGATACGTCGCCGGACTGTCGATCACAAGGTTCGCGGTTCGAGTCCCGCCGCCGCACTAATGTCCTTTGGCAAGACATTGATCTACATTTGCCACACTCACACACCAGGTGAAGTAAATGGGTACCTGGTAGGAATTTATTCCTTGAAATGCTAGAGCGCCGTATGGCAGCCGTGCTAAAGCCAGGGTCACTAATCGGGAGTGCCAGGAGGGTCAAATCTGACTGACATGAGCGCTATATACAAGAACCCACTATTATTATTATTATTATTTAATCATTCATTATTACATCGTATTTTAATAGTCTACATGCATTCACAATTGGTCAAACAAATTTAGAATTAAAGTACTTGTTTCGTTTCATAAAGTTCTTCCGATGCTTAAATGCCACTCTCTAACAATATCAAAGAATTCTATACATTTTGCAATGTGGCACTTATGCACTGCACTAACGTGACGAGTTAATTCAGTCTGAAACTCCGGGCATGTGTGGCCTGTGGGTATATTATTGGAATATAATTTACAGGTGGCGATATATCACAGTGACATAATCATGTCGGTTTATTGGCCAAGTTGTGTAGGCTGGACCTATACTAACAAAACAAACACAGCTTACCCCCTTCTAAATGCCCGCAGACTCTACTGCATCCAAAAACACATCTTCAATGCCCCTCCGTCACCTTAAACAGGAATTGAAAGAAATATATTGGTGGAGAAAACTCGCAGGTGTAACTACATCCTTGTACTCTGTACATAGCAGGAGTATCCATGAGACTTGTATACAACTTTATGCAAATAACTTTTGCCTTGCAGACACACGCAGGATTTTATATATTTTATATACATCTCAAGAAATCAAGATATTTCAGTAGTTTCGATCAATCAAACTTACAAATGTGATATTAGAATTTTCTAGGCACCTCTTTAATCTGTCAAAACTATCCCTACTGACTAATACTGAGCAATATTGATATATCAATAAATATTATTCTATAGGAACGACTTTTATTTGAGGCTAACTAAGTAAGTGACGTCATTTACTGTATTTTGATCCTTCCTTCATGATTCACCATCAGCCCTCATCATCGTCCTAAATCTACGTTTTTATTAAATCGTGAGAGATAAAGTCCGTAAAAGTAACACTTTTCGTGACATACGTTCTATTTCAAGATGTTTTCAGGCGTCCCAGTAACTCAGGGCTCATGTAAGTACCAATTTTATGCGATTTTGCTATTGTATATTAATACAAAAATTATTGTTCAGTCCCATACACTGACATCGGTGCGGCATAATACGTGCTTTTGTTAGTCGACAATAAAGTTGAACAGTAGCGGTAGCTGGTCCGAGAATAAGGATCGTCCTCACAAACGATGATTGTCTTCGTAATTATGAACAGACGCCATCGCAGAAATAAAGATCGTCCGCATTTTCGCTGACAATTCTGATTTTCGATCCACGTGTTGGCGACGCGAAAAACAAGTTCCCCAATGATTTTCTTGATGCATTTTACATTGACTTTGTACAGAGATTTCACGTGATGAGCGATATATCCGCAGGAAAACGGACATCCCCATCACCTGCAAAGCGCAAAATTTAAAAGACGTCCGCGTATTTGAGGATATCCTCGTTTATGCAGACGATCCTCATTCTCGGACCAAAGGAGAAGACATGTGCATCTGCAACTTACAAGCGCCGGAGCAAGGCAATGAAACTCTAACAGTAACAGTGAACAGCAACAGATGTCTGGTAGAAGGAAAGGAATAAGAAGTAAAATGAATAATAACTTCAATAGGAAGAAAGAAGGAGAAGAAGAAAAAAAGAAGAAAATGAATCGTGATTCATGAATTGAAGTTGAAGAAGAAAAGGAATAAAGATGTAGTTACATGTATTGTTAATTGGAGGAGAAGAAGAAGTGAAAAGAAGGAATGGGAAAGAAAAAGGAAAGGGAAGAGAAGGAAAAGAAAACTGAGAAATATCTAATTTTACACATAAATTGGCTAGTGAGAGGAGGTTTTGAAAAAGTCTACACTACAGTTTGTGTGTGATTGCTTATCTCATTGTGTGCAGTTTTCTCAAGAAAACGGGCAGATTAGCTGAAAGTAAGCTGCTATATTTTGATTTTTTACAATGATTTTCAATGTTATTTTGAAATTATATGAAAAGTAGATCTATTTCCTTTCCACTCATATTTTTAAAATATGAAACTGTTAAATCTAGAATCTAGATAAAGAAAAACTGAAGGGAAAACTTTCACCAGATTTCAGCAAAAATCTAGTATATCCCCTTGTGGGTACCGTCTGTGTATTTCTGTTTTATTTTTAAAAAAAATGTCTAGACATATATCTACTAGATTTGTATTTTGTCTGTGAAAATTCCAAACTTTTAGCAGAATATACTGTATGAAACCTCAGAATCAATTTATCAAGCAATGTAACAAAAATTGAATCATACTTTACAATTGATGTTAATAATATGCAGTAATAATTTTTTCCTTTTATACTACCCCATTCAGCATCGGCATCCAGTCATCGTCCAGAACTATATGAGGTAAGTTTAACAAGCTATTGGGTAAATTACTTTTGTAAGTAAATTGTTGAATCAGGTCAAATAGATTTATTTTATTTTTCCAAAGATTATACAATTGTAATTGCCAAATTCAAAACTGATTAAAGAGATCTATTGATCCACACTGACATGAAGGTTGACAAGGGAGAAAAAAAGATGATGTTAAATCTCTCTTCAAATTTGTTCCTTGTTCACATAAAAAAAAATGAATGAATAAATGAATAAACAAATAAATAATCAAATTCATGAATGTCAAGAACATACTGTAGATCAATTAATTCATTTGTAAGCAAATAAAGAAATTCCTTATTAACCGTAAATGTTTTTTTTAATTTTCCCTGTTTTGTCTCTTTATAAAATTAATTCACTATTTTATTGGTATTTTTTGGTTTGTCGGATCTAAATTCATGATCTTTTCAATACAAAATATCATTTTCTGTGTGCTAAATAATTCCTCATTTTGCTTTGTACATGATGATAAACTTTTGTTGTGAACTATGTAACTTTTCTTTAATAATACCTTTTTGTTCATAGGAGGTGAAACTTTACAGAAATGTGCGAGAAAGGGAAAAATACGATAATATGGCTGAACTGTTTGCAGTAATCAACTCCTTGGAATGGCTGGAGAAAGCATACATCCGAGATGCAGTCCCTGCAAAAGAGTAAGTACAGGGACCTGTTTCACAAAGGCGAGCCTTTTTTCAATGACGTTGACAAATTACAAATACCAGTGACAAATCTGCTGATCACCAATCAGAAGCAAGGATTTCAGTAGCTTATAACAAAAACTGTCATTTGTCACTAATAATAAGTTTTATGAAACGCCCCCCAGATCAATGCATAAAACAATAGTACTGACTTAAAAGCACTCAAATTATACCAGATACATGAGAGGAAAGCACAACAAAATTGTCTCATCTGTTTCCAATTTTGTGGCATTAAGAGTTGCTATTTGAATCTAGGATTTAAAAAGAGAGAGAGAAAAAAAATTGTAATTGAGCATTAAAATCCTCAAAGTTTGCAGCAATTTTGATAAAATCAAATCTTCTGGTTTTCATAAAAATTGGCAATTCCTTAACTTTTCTGCATACTAGACTAGTAGTTTTTGCCTGTGGTTATTCTCTTCAAATGCATCATTTGAAAGAAATTTTAGCAATAAAAAAGAAAAATACTGATGTTGCCACAAGATGATGAATAAAATCTCTTTGATTACTTCAGATACACAGGTTCATGTTCCAAGCTTCTGATGCAGTACAAGGCATCTTTCAGACATGTCAAGGGGGAGTTCACATCAGTGGAAGACTTCATGAAGAAGTACAGAGTAAGTATGAAAGGAGCCAGTGGTCATAGATTAAAAGCATGTACAACTATATTGTTTTTGACATCTGTTTCCTTTATGAAGGATGATATGTTAGCATACCTGCCAACCACCCCGATTTAGGCGGAGTTCCTCCGCATTTTTCATACCAACTCCGAATTCCGAGTGCATGCCTCAAAACTGCGATTTTTTTTAATTTTAAAATATTTTTAAAACAAACGACTGTTGCATAAGACTAAAGCATAACACAGCACTGATAACCAGATCACGCCGACATCCGCGCTCGCGCTCATAGAAGATATACACAGCGCAGCCCGAACGTGATCGTTAGTTCCGTGTACTGCAGTCATTATCCATGTACTGCATGTACTAGTACATGGAAGCACGTGCGCAAGCTATATCGATAAAGTGTGTGCGGACGTTGTACTAATACATACACTACATGCAGCATTGTTGCATAGTAACTGCATGCGTATAGCCCACGTGTATTTATATTACATGTGCAGTTGATACACCTGCATAAACACTGTATACATTGGCGTGTTTTCTTCAATGCTTGTGCGATGACTGCGATCGTGGAAGCTTGTTATTTACCGGACTTCCTCGGATTTATTTTGGATTACTACTACTATATACCTTTGCAAAATAGGGCTCCTAACTGAGGTGGGTAGTGAAACATGTAGTTTTGTGAGTGTTCACATTTTGATATTTCAAAAATTGTTTTATGTGTGGGGCGAAAAGGTTGAAGGAAAAGGCCCATTTGCACCATTAAAATGGAGAGAAAAAAAAATAGACCCAAAAGTCCTGTGTACCCCCCCCCCCCCCCCCCCCCCCAATCTACGGGCTACTACCCCAATCCTTCGGTGGTTCACGACCTCGTAGTCCATCCAGAAAAATTTACTCCTAATTTCTCTTGTCTCAGGTTGGCAGGTATGTGTTAGAAACACATATGGCTAATTAATCTTCAAGTACCAAATCCAGAATCTTTCTCATTTGAGAAGTCTGAATATTTTTATTTGATGCCTGCCTACTGAGATAAATAAAAAACAATGAAATATTGTTAATTGGCCATATATACATGTATGTGTTCACTTGGTAAAAAGTTGTGGTTCTATATGTATGTTCCATCAATTTCACTAAGCTATCTAGTATTTTATCATATACAGTTAATGTTTGTCATGTGAGTTGATATAAATCTGGGACCTGGAAAGTGTTTTACAAAGACTAAGATCGACTGAAGTCAGAATTAACTATGACGAACCATTCATGCCACTGTTTTCTATCTGCATTTACTGGAATTGTTCTCTCAAGGGACATACAAATCATGGTCACAAAATCTGCAGAATTTACTTTTGTTGATAGTTCATTATTGAAGGAAAAAACATCATCTAAAGATCATAATGGTGAGAGCAAACATTGGCATTAACAGCCTGCCATGTTTAAGTCCAACTTAAGTAGATCTTAGTCTTTGTGAAAAATCCTTCTTCTCTTATAAACCACTGGGATTAATACAAATCAATCACAACTCTACTAATAAGAGATAGAAGTTTGTGAGTTGGTGATTGAGTAGAGGACATGCGATCATTTGGATCAATTGCAGCTCTTTGTGAAACAGTGCCCTCATGATTTCAATTGTTTATATGATTTCAGATGAATTGTCCAGCAGCAATGGAGAGGATAAAGGAAGACCGTCCAATCACAATCAAGAAAGACGACGGGAACACCAGCGAATGCATTGCGCAGATTGTATCGGTTAGTATTGTATTTTACATGTACCTCTACTGATATTCTCAAAACGATTGACCAATTTCATCTTCTCTTTAATCCCACTAGCTATCATGAAATAAAAATTGTGTTCTATTTATTTACTGTTGGACTTAAAATCTAATCAATTAAAATCAATGACTATGTTAAAATTTGTTAAACATGTTTTATGAAGTTATATTGAAGATGATGTTACATGTATGTTGGTGCAGAGTCCCTTTGGAATTAGTGGGTGTTGATGAAGTGGTACTTTACAACTCAACCATAGTTGAGGATGATCGACTAAAGAAAAGTGATTTGCCCTTGAACGACATATTGGGGCATGGTCCTTGCATGTTTCTCTTCGGACCAATTCATGTGTTTGTGGATGTAGGAATACATGTACCATCTAGTAGGGTTGAGAAAAAATATATGTGCATAACAAAGGCCTTTTAAAGGTACTATGTCCCATTTACAGGTAAAAAAAAGAAAGGTTAAATTCCAACAGCATTTGAAAGACAATACTTATTTAAAACTTTCCTCAAAACGAAAAGGTTTGAAAATGGCTTTTTGGGGCAAAATAACGACCATTAGTTGTTGAATAGCAATCACTTAATTAATAGTCTGAATTTCACAATTTTGAACCAAATGGTTGTACGTTTTGCACTGCACAAAGATTCAATCAGTTTAATTTGGGGCCTTACAAGTACCGGTAGTGGGTTATTGATGAAGAAGAAAAAAAAGATGTCAGTCAGTCACTGAATAGTGTCTGCCAGGGAAGTCTAGAAAGTAAACAGGTTTCCTTGCAAAATTTGAATACTAGTACACTGAATTTCACAGATAGGACATACATGACATATTCATAATTACTTTAAATTTCTACATAATTTATTGTTGGCTGCAAAAGGGACATAGTAACAAAGAGTTATGCATTAAATTTGATTACATTACGAATATGGCCTATTTATATGGGCCTCGTGTATGTTGTGTGTAGAGTATTTGAAGCATCAATATTGGTATTGTTTTTTCTCTCCTTCAGTTATTCATCACAGTGATGGACAAGCTTCGGCTAGACATGAAGGCAGTGGATGAGGTCGAACCAGAGGTCCGGGAGCTCAGTGAGACCATGAGTAGGATGGGGACTCTACCGGCTGGATATGATGGCAAGGAACGCATCAATAAATGGTAAGTGCCATCTCCAATTTGTTCCTTATATCATCTATTTCTATCAACGTGATGTATTTATTTCTTGTAATTATGTATTTTCTTGAATATTACTGCAACGCCAGTGGAAACCAAATTTCTATGTTACTGGCTTGCAAAGACCAAATAAAATATTTTTTATCTTGTATCTTGTATTTAGTTCCTGAGGAATAATGTCAATTTCACTTCAGATTGTTTGTTCTCTCTCTTGAAAGGTTAATGATAATGATAATGATGATGATAAGAATGATGATGATGATGATATTGATAATGATGATTATAATGATAATGATAATGATGATTATAATGATAATGATGATGATAAGAATGTTGATGATAATGAAAATGATGATGACAATGGTAATGATAATGATAGATATTAGTAAGATACTGGTAATGATAAGAATGATGATGACAATAATAATGATAATAATAAAGATACTGATAATAATGATGATGATAACAATAATGATAATAGTAATAATATCTCTTTATCTCGAGCAAATATCCTTCCCAGGGGATCTCCTCAAGGTGCTTACTAAGTACTTCAATTACCCTCATTGTTTTTTTTTCTAATATGCCCCAGGGTGCATGATGTAGCCTGTGGAATATAAATAGAAGAAATGTATATTGGATTTGCCTTAAGTTGAATTAGGGCTTTGTGAAACCAGTATGTCTATTCTTTGGGTATACAATCAAACCTGTCTAAGTGGTCACCTCTCTATATAGGCCACCCATCTATAGTAACCATGTCTTATGTCTTTCTGGAGAAAGAAATGTGTGTTGTATATAACCTGTCTAAAAAGACCACCTGTCTACAGTGGCCCCTTTTTCTCTTTCCCTTGGGCGGCCTTTATAGACAGGTTTGTGGAGTTCTTGCTACAAAAACAAATCAAACTATCCGCCAATGCATTGAAAAATAAAACTTTGATTTCCAATCATAAATATCTTGATAATCAGACAGGCGATCGGCTCGTAAAACTCATGGGATTCCTGACTGACCTGAAGGTTTATAATCATGATTGCAGCTTGAGCTAAATCCAGGCTTTTGTTTAAGAATCTGAGGCAATGTTACCGAGTCACTTAAAAACAACAAACAAACGATTCCTGCTTCTCTTGTATCTTAGGTTGACGACAATGAGTTCCATGAGGGCAGCAGACGAACTCTCCGAAGAACAGATCAGGCAACTCCTCTACGACCTGGACTCGGCGTACAACAGCTTCATGAGAACACTGAGTGGTGGATCACAATAACTAAAGGCAAGATGACTTCCGCTGTACATAATGAGTTAACCTATTGCCTATCGAAACCAGGTGGCTCCTGTATCGAAGCCTATTGGAATAAGAGAATTCAGTAGTCAACGGGTTAAGATGATTGTCTATAGAAGTTTTCACAGAGCAGGTTCAACTATTAAAGGTATAGACCAGTTTTGTAAACGCCCTCTCTCAAAAAATGAAATGGAAGCTCTTTTTACCAATCATGTGAAAGAATATGTTTTGACTAAGACACGTGATGATACAAATTTTGTCGGGAAACCGCCTACTAATTGATGTATTTGATAAATTATTATATCTATCCGGACTGGATAGCTATCGTGTAGTCCCATATACATCTTTCTGTGTATAGTGCATATAACTTTACCAAGACTGGGCCAAATTTCTTATCATTTTGATGATTCCAGAACCTTGCAGTACACACCAATACTTATATGCTAGATGATCAAGCTTTTCTGATCGATTCCACAACCTTTCTTTCACAATGCAATCGCATGACCAGAACTGGTCTATACCTTTAAAGGATGTTGCTTAAAGGGCAATCCAAGCATATAATAAGTTCATTAGTATAAAAGCAGAAAAATAAGATGAACAGAAAGGCGAAAGTTTGAAAAAAATTGAACCAATCATAAGATAGCTATGAATGTTTGAAATATGAGATCCCTAAATTTATGCGAATCTCAAATTGGCAGTTTGGTCAGTGGATTGTGGCGTAGTCGCGATTACTCTCTAGTTTGTCGTGTACAAAAATATCACTAATTTCTGATTTTTTTTTCAAAGTTCCCTCTCCCTCGGGACACTACTGAAAATAAATTATGGATAAGAGGAAGAGTCAAACATTTTAGGACAAAAAAGTTATATTTTAGTCCTTTTGTGTGTTGGAACAAATGGGAAAGTTGCCGGGCCACTACATCAAAGAGACAATACGGATTCAGCCAATTTAAAGAGCCCATAAGTATAGTGATTTCAACATTGAGGATCGTAACTTTCTTATATTTGGTCTGATACCATTCAACCTTTCACCAGGCAAGATCTCTGATTTTCTTCTTTCCTCTTAGAGTAGTTTGCTATCAAGGTTGGATTTCCCTTTAAGACGGTGACCGGGATGTAAGGCTACTACCCCTTCTTACCCCTACCCTCGCCCCCATGCCACCCACGGGCATATCCAATATTTTAGTTCGAAATTTCTCAGTCTTTGTGTACTTGTTTGCACTGATGCTGGGGAGAACTTCTAAAAGCATGAACAAATTCTAGCAGCTATTTTGATATCACCCAAAACTGATGCTGAAGCTCTTTATGATCATCATGTTCAAAATGAAGTATTGAAGCAGGATCATAAACATTAAACTTCTTTAGTAATGCATGCTTTGAGTGAGCGAAGGCACTGACGGGTTAGGGATTTGCAGGATTTTCGTCTTGGAATTTTGAGAAATACATAGTTTGAGGTTGGAGGTTGGAGTTGAAGTTGTTCTGTGAATACTCCTTGTAGACAGGAGTGATATAATATATTTTCTTTTATGATCATCATTGTTATATGATATTTTACACTATTTGTTTAAAGGCAAGTCTGGGGTATTTATGATTTTGTTTGTTCTTTATTTCTCCAATACAAATACAGTCGACCCTTAACCGGGTAATTTCACAGGTCCTAACTGTTAGTTTTCTATTGTTTTTTTTAGCCCAGGGCCCCATCTTATTAAGAGTTAGGATTGATTCAAAATCCTCCAATCAATCGCAAGCTTGCAGTCTCCTATCTCTTTTGTACATAGTTGCGATTGATATCAACTCTCTATAATATGGGGCCCGCATATAATCATTTTCAATATTACAAGATAATCTCATTGGTCCCAGTGGTGTCGCTATACATGGTTCCACTGTACTTGTGTAATGGAATATTTTTTCCTATTCTACTTCATATGTTCGGAAGGTCCTACTTTTATGAGTGTGATTAGCTTTAACAGCAGTCATTAAGTACTGGTTACATAGAATCAGTATTGGAAATTATACCTTGTATTCTTTCTCATATTTATTATTATTCTTACAGTATGTGAGCTGCACTCATTTGCAGTTGTAAGTTCTAGAGAATATGTAGATTATCCACAAAGGAAATCATAAACCAAGAATTTTAATTTCACTTCAATTAAATCGCTTTGATTAAAAATATTATGTGAATTGAAAGTCTTACAAAATGATTGATGTAGATTTCATTGGATAAAATTGCCCTTCATTTAAAAATGGTCTGAATTTTGAGTCAATGATCAAAATATCAAATTGCTCAAGTTCTTATATTTTTTCATTCTAAGATTGTCCCTGAACTCACCCTTTAGTGTTGGGGTGTACTCTGCAAACAAAAAAGTAGTTACTCTAAATGCAATCTCTATGTAGAACAGA
Source organism: Strongylocentrotus purpuratus (assembly GCF_000002235.5). Lineage (NCBI taxonomy): Eukaryota > Metazoa > Echinodermata > Echinoidea > Camarodonta > Strongylocentrotidae > Strongylocentrotus > Strongylocentrotus purpuratus. The sequence continues at coordinate 20,181,702 of NW_022145598.1, forward strand.
AACATATTGCAGTAACTACATTCTGAAGACTGGAAATTTGATTCAATGAGCTTACATGTAATTATGTTAAAAGACTTACATTCAATAAAATAAATTAATTGATATAGATATACATGTTTAAGCAAAATATTAATTCTTAGCTAGATTACGATATATAGTTTTTTGTACAGTATGCATGTTACTTGGATAAACTTGGATACATTTTTGAGATATTACTTCTATTCCCTGTAAAGTCTTCTTGTTTTACCTCAAGTTAGGGTCGAGGAATTGCCCCCCCCCCCCCAAAAAAAAAAAAAAAACATAATTGTTTATTGTATGGATAACATTGACCAAATCTTCAGTTACCAACAAAATGCATTATACCAAATGCATAACATGAAGCCAATACACAATGATAACAATCACAGTTGTTTAGGGAAATGGCTTTTTGATATAAGCAAATCGTCATGTTGTTAATGGTGACTCTTGCCAGTAGAGTGCACAAGCTTTACAAATTTCGGGGAAAAATAATAATGATGATAAAATATAATGCAAGATTTATTTAGTTGTCATATTACAAACCATCACAAGTCCGAAATTAATTGTATACAAAGGAGATTGAACTTAAGATATGACCACAAAAAAAGAACTCTTTTATTTTATGCTGTTACCTCATCATTCTGAGATGAGATTTCATCGTTAATTTTGTTTTATCACTACTCAAGATGATTAAAATGGATATTATGTTTATGTAAATTTTATACATGTACAAGTATATACATTTATGCTAATATAGGTAATAGTGCAATTTGTATATTAAATTTTGTAATGCAGCAAAATCATTTTCTGTTTGTGCTTTGTTTTCACCTTGGTCTCAGTTAATATATGTTACCGTCGTAATGTCTAGTATTACAAACACAGTGATCTAAAACATGCCAAATCATCCTCGTCATTTTAGGTTAAATTCCACCAACATGATCCCAAAGACTTTCAAAAAATCAATTTAAGGACAATTCAAAAGCCTTGTCCATAACCTTTTGAAATTTGCAAACATAAATTAATGACATATTACAAAATATAAACGTGATTTCTATAGGAAATTTAATAGAGTATTGACTTTGCCTTTGAGTCGATTTCTTGTAAATCTTTGCAATAGTGCTGCCTACACAATAATCTACACCTTATGATTTACTACATGCACATCTAAATGCATTATAGTCTATCTTACTATTTACATGTCACCGACGTTCATAGTTATCACCCCTTTCGTCATAGTCAACATCAATGGTTAAAAATCACTTTAAAAATCGAATAAAGTACAATGAAATAATTTAAAATACAATACAATTCACTCACACTTCAATACAAATATGACATATGCTTTCTCTTTCTCCATTATAATAATTATATAATATGGATATCACATATGTTTCCCAAACTAGACTCGTATTTCCCCGAGTCAAAGACTAAAAAGTAAAAGGCCAGAACCTTTTTTTGAAAGAAAATTATAGCTTTGGTGACGGGATATTGAATTTCCTTTGAATATACTTCGACTGTTTTGACAGTGCGTGTGATTATAAAATTGTTCCTATCATGTTACAAATAGAATTCCTAATGAAGTTCGACTTTGAAAAAGTTCCCTTGTTTCTCAACACTAAATGCACTGACATTGACCTTTCAATAATGCTTTCTTCACACAAATTGACAAGCGCAATGACATAAATATAATGACTTGAATTGCCAAGCTTACAAATCCCATTTCACAGCAAGCAAAACAACTTTAGGATTGACTAATTAATGACATTATGGTGGGAGAAGATGTTATGGTATTACAGGTCTAATTACAACATATAACCAATTACAGGTTTAATTCTATTTTTCAAATGTTTCGTTTTCGCAAATCAGCTCATTAGGCAAAATAACAAAAATGGAGTGTTTCTCGTTTCCGCCCGCCTCCTTTATGGCCGTTGCCTCCCCCTTTTTAATATTTTTGTTTACAGTTACTGTTTATAAGAAAAAATGTCTGTGATATACATTTTGTTTAAATAGCTTCTAAAGTGATACAAATCATTCGTCTTGTCATACATTGCATCAGTATACTGAGCACAACATCTGTAAATAAATAAGCTCGGCCAGCTATAAAAATAGCATTGCAGCGAACTTGGACATGAATAGCAAAAAATTACAAGATATTTGATAGTAATGCCCTGCATGGGCCTGCATACCTCCTCCTTTTTTTCAAAAAGTCCGGACGAGAAACACGTTTTTTTTATTATTTGGCCCTATACGGTTTCGATATCGGGTTTTACAATAAAATAACTCGTCCCCATCTGGGAGACGAGGTGCCATCTCTCGTAGGAGCGCGCAAACAATTCGCACTTTCTCTCTGTCAACCCATCGGCATCCTCGTAATTGAAGCTCACACACAATTCGTCCGCAAGGCAGGAATTGGCACACTGCGAAAGCGCGTTCACGAGGTGTAAGTGGAGTCGTCCATTCTTGGTGGAGGGGAGGGCTTTGTCGAGACCAACAGCGATGTAATGCGCAGCGCGGAACGAGTCGAATTTGGACCGGTATGTATCTGAAATGAACAAAAGATTAAAACTTGTTGGATAATTTGGTTTGCAATAATTTATATTTCAAATTAAGACGCTTCAATGAATTTTATGCAATAAACCAATTAAATGTATTGCAAATTTTGGGTTGGATCACCTTTTTTGGGGGGTCATCTTTTCTTCATGTAAACTTAGTAATGTTAATCAATATCTTTGAAGAAGAAAAAAAAACATTTTGTGTATAATTCGAACGGAATTCAAATAATTGTCTTTTAACATTACATTAACACATAAATATTAGTCCACTGGTGACGAAATGATGATAGATAAGGCCCTCTTTCATAAAATTTGTTATAAATAACATGGATGGAACTAGTGAAATAGAAAATCTATTCACATTCTAGGTTGTACACAATGCTCAAGATTCAAAGCAAACGAAGTAGCTCGGGAAAATCAAGGATTAATCTCTGATTAACAGAGATCACCATACGACAAAATGTTCTTTTATATGTTATGTTAATGAATAGTACATGTATGGATATATATATACATATACATATATATATATATATATATATATATACGACAAAGGAGTACGGATGAGTTGGTTATTTACTGTTAATTCATGAATAAAATTACTGAACAAGTGCACACACAAATGGTTCACATTGCTGTGTGGATATTCCATCACTGTCGCAAGTTGAATCAAACAAAGAGTTACACATAATTGAAAAACATCGACGGAATCATCAAATATGGAGAAAAGGAGGAGAGAAAGTGTTACAAATAAACGAGTTATATATAATTAATAAAAACATGGATTGGTAAAGAATAGAATGGAATAGAAATTTTAAAAAAAGCATCAAATATTCAGTCACATGCATCACATGTAAAGAGCATACAGTTGGCAAGCAAAACAGAAACATTCGTTCAGAAATAAAATGACACTTATTTGACATAAAATCATGCGATCTTACAGGCTTACAGCTCTACAAACACATTAAAGGGATCAGGTTGGGAATATAAACAAAATTATGGGAAAATAAGAGGGAAATTATGGTTAGTATCATCTTCACAATATACACAAAATAGCTTTCTGTTAGCAGTGGTAAAGACTGTTAAACATAATTTTGTAGTATTGTGAATAAAAGAAAACCCCTGAAATTACAATAGTCCGGAAATTGTAAGGAAATCCTCATATAAACATACGAATCTAAACGAATATCTTGAAAACAGTACATTTTCAAAAGTTGGGATTGATACATTAACGATACCGTATCAACGCACCGCACTTTACACACACGCACTACTCAACCCACTCATCTTGCGCTAAACATATTACAAAAGGCGGTGTCAGATAGAGGCCAATTATCTAGAAAATAGCTAGCCGTATAATTCGCTGTCTGTCATCAATATAATACCGCGAAAAAATCCTACAACGAACCAAGTAAATTTTCCCTTATCGAGAAATTGCCGGGGGTTTTTCGCGGGAAATTTCTGTCTGTCACCTACGTAAGTGAATTATCTAGGTAATTCGAGATGGTCAGGGAAAATTGTGCCTGACACGTACCGCCTAATAAAAACAAAATGCAAAACACTGGCACTTTATCACCCGACTCGTCGTAATCATAATAATTATCATAAACATAATCATAATCATAATCATATTCATAATCATAATAGTAATCATATTCATAATCATTTAAAGTCTGTTTAAGTTTAGAACATTATAGTGAGGTCACTATTTACTTCCGAGTAATATGCTCCAATAAACCTGCATGAAAAACAGAAATACATGGCAATTACTCGTATTACAACTTGAAAAAACATCATGAACGTATCGGCTTTGCTGGGGCGAACTACATAGAAAGGTGATGTATTCGCGAATGTTGACATTTTAATGTTTAATACTTGTTCATTTATATTCCGTTCAGATTACAATAATATCCAGACTATTATGATAATGTTTGAGTGGTCAAACAAGTTTCCGTCATTTTGTTAATAATTTTCATGATTATAACCACTGATGTACATCATAATACAATAAATCAGAATGACTTTCTTTATTCCAGATTCTCTTGAAATGCAGTTTGATCATTAGAACTTTAGATTAGGTATTGGAGAAGGAAACAATAAAATAAATAATTCATGATAAAACAAGTTCTTACCTTTTACCACAGTTGACCGCATCCATGTTTTACCATAACCCTCCATGCATATTTTCATGCATTTAAAAGCTACATAAACGATGAAGGGTGAGAGGAGTCCAACATGATTGTTCAGCTTCTGTACAGAGGTTATTCTTATCTGCCTTCACTTTTAACAGTTGAATATCTTTGGTTATTATGCTTATCGTTTGCTAAAAATCGGAACCCTGTAATCACAACTTATCGATTCCTCTCGAAATGAATAAAATAAAACAATGTCGTTTCTATGGTGACCACTACTACAGGGGGAGGGAAATACACACGCTTTGTTGTAAACATGGCTCAATGCAAAATTTAAGTCAGAGCGCCAAAATTGATTTCCCTCTCCCCGGCCGACCCACCTATCGATGTGTATTGAATATTACATCCTTCAACTGTAATAATTAAAAGTTAGACTTTCATAATTATTGGAAGTATTGTTTTGATTGCATTATCACAAACTTCATAACAGAAGTTATGGCAAAGAAGCACTTGTTTTGCTTAAAGTAAAGAAAATGCTTGCATTTCACTTTGAAAGTTATGCTCTTTAATTCCGTGAAGCAAAGACAGTCTATGAAGTGCAGCAATTGCATATGTTTACACATAAATAAGTTAACATACACGGTTATCAATAATAAAGTATACTTGTAGTCTGTTGATAACTCGTTAACAAATGAACCAAAACAACAAATGTTACTTTATATTGCAAATATGCCTTCGATTTCTCTCGCCAACAAAGTTGGATTAATTTGGCTTACCGCTTTTCATGAAGTAATTGTGACAAAAGGGTCTATTCTTGATAGATAAAGTTCATATTTTCTCCGAACTGTATTTGCTAAATCTAAAGAGTCATAGAGATTGATCGATAAAGTTCTGAAAAGATGTACACTTTATATATCAAGATTATATCATACTGTCAGTCTGTCACAATCATTATATGCAAAGAGGTAAGAAAAAATATTGCGACTTAATGGTGAAAGTGTAGGAAGAGAGAGAGAAAAGAGAGAGAGAAAGATAGACAGAAAGGAGAGAGTGAGAAACAAAGAGAGAGAAAGAAAGACAGAAAGGAGAGAGAGAGAGAGAGAAACAAGAGAGAGAGAGAGAGAGAGAGAGAGAAAGAGAAAGAAAGAGAAAGAAAGAAAAAGAGAGAACAACCGAAAAGAGAGAGAAAGATAGACAGAAAGGAGAGAGAGAAAAAAAAGAGAGAAATAAAGACAGAAAGGAGAGAGAGAGGGGGAGAAAAGATAGAGAGAGAGAGAAAGAGAGAAAGAGAAAGAAAGAAAGAGAGAAAGACAAAGGGAGAGAGACAAAGAGAGAGGGAGAGAGAGAGACAGAGAGACAGATAGGCAGAGAGAGATTTAATTGACTCTTCATGGATGCCACAGAATATTGTTGAAGAAAATCGATTATTGTGTTAATATTACTTGCTATTGAAAAATGAGGTCGAAACGTCGGGATGCGATATAACCGAATGGGCTTCTTATGATTTAAGATATGGTATAATTATACGATCATATGAATGCAGACAACGCCATGGATTTTGTAAAAGTGGGTCCATTTCCTTCCGGAGGTTAATCATATTGCAAACGGCAATCCTCCTTCTGTATTGTAAAGTAACTGAAGAATAAAAATCAGTTCGTCTATCCCCTATTGCATGTGGCAGCCCTTGACCCCATTTTATTTTTTATAAAGCTTGTTATCAGAAAGAAATCCTAAAATTCTATGACAAATTGGCACTCAGCCAATCAGATGCCACGATTTCAGTAGCTTATAACAATAATTGATAACAAGTTTAATGAAACAGGGGCCCGATCTCTGTCACACTGAGAAAGAGGTGAGTTAAACAAAGAGACATAATGGAAATGTAACCGGATGACCCCCCCCCCCCACACACACACACATGGACATAAACTAAATCTTTGAAGGATCCCCCCCCCCCCCGTTTTGTTTGAATACGCCATTGGGGAAGGTACTTCGAGTATTAAAGCGCGATTAATTTTCGAAGTGTCATTACACCCAAAGCTCTTGATTTTGAACTTGCGGTTTGCGACGGGAAATTGTTCGTACAAAATCAACAATCCTGATAGATACTTGTCTTAGTCGTCATGATATGTTAAAGGATTGCAAGATGGGCATCTCTCTAGCTGGAAAGGCGGTGAGTGGAAAACTGTATTGAAATATTCACTTGAATAATTCTAACTATCAAAGTAAACATTTCGTTGTTCACTTTAGCCCAACCAAATCTGTGATGTTCTCAAAATGTTCTGCAATAAAAACTATCACACGTTTGACTATATATGTTTACCTCTGTTTACTTCTTGGCAATACTTGATTCATGTCAAGTTTCAAGTTTATTTTTCCACATCTCATTGAAATAACAGCTAGTAAATATTACAATATTGCATATTACACAGTAATGGAGAAAATACATTCAGTAATTTTACATAAAGTACATGGTTATATAAAATGAGACGATTTACATATTTTTTTTTAATTCAAGCAAACGCACACACATAAAAACGCTTATCAATAAAACATATTGTATAATATGAGGGTGTGGGGTTGTTGTTGTTGTTGGGTAATTGTTTATTGGCGTTCATTCAATGTTGAATATATACGCCATAATTATTTTTAATTTTATAAGGAAAATCAGTTATAAATAAGAAAACTGAGGATAAAGATTTGTAATGATATAATTAAAAAGTAACGCAATTTTTTAGGAGTCTCTGGATGGTTTGCAACTTCGTGTTTCTGCTTTTTTTAAAAAGTTTAATCTGGTCAGCCCGGTTTCGATGGCATGGAAAACTAGCTTTGCCCGATGTGAAACAGGCTTCTCGGCTACTCGGCGTGCGTGCGCAGTGATCTTTTAATTTTATAACGCACGGTGCCTAGACCACTCAGAAACACAGAAACACTATAAATTGAGACACATCGTACAGTGGCGCTCCTGAAACCGAATTTCCAATCCATTCAAGTAAATTGATATACAAATCTTATCACATTATCACTATTTGTAAGCAAACATTTAAGTGGGCTCTTTGTTAGTATCAATGCATAAAAATAGAACAATTGAAAAATAAACGTCTTTATTTAATATTATATATGGCCTATATAGGCCTATATATTACATACCTACATACATTATATTTCTTTATTTATTCCTCCTTTTATTCTCTTTATGAGAATCTCCTAAAGAAGCGATAGGGGAAAGAAGTACTTTTGGCTTATTTTACTTTACTTGTAGGTAAACTTATTAGGTCTCTTGTTTTATTTGAAGCGACCTGTTCTATGGATATATAGTAGGATGGCATATTGAGCCTTCTGTGAAAACTTGAAAAGTATTCTTTTTGTTTCTTCTATTGTTTTGGTGTCTAAATCTGAGAAAAGCATTGCTCGTTCAATGATATACTTATTACAATAAAATATAAAATGTTCTTCTGTTTCACTGATGTTACAATAATCACAATATTCTGTTTCACTTAAACCCACTTTAGCCTTTTGTTGGTTCAGTTGAAGAACACCCATTCTCAATCTATGTAATATTACTTCACTGTATCTGTTTACCTTGATTGATATACATGAATGATTCTCAAATCGTTTTAAAGGTGATTCTATCGTTTTCCATCTTTCTTCCCCAATTTCTCGTACTCTTTTACTCAGTATTGATTTCAGTTCTTGTACATTAAGATCATTGTTAATTTCTATGTTTTTCTTTAATGCTCTCTTAGCAAAACTATCTACTACTTCATTCCCTACTAGTCCACAGTGAGATGGGATCCATTCTAGCGTTATGTTTATACCTCTATAATGAAGATGTGTTATTTTTATCAGTATTTCTATTACGAAATTTTCTTTTATCTGCGATTCTATTGCATTTATTGTACTCAGAGAGTCTGAAAGAATAACTATACCAACATAAATATTCAAGTTTTCAATCCAATCTAATGCCATAATAATGGCTACTTGTTCTGCCCTGTATGACTTTTGTTTTGTAATGACGATGTGTCATTGACGATGTATATGACGATATGTATGACGATGTGTCATTGTGTAATCGTTTCTGTTCATGAATTTTCATCGCTGGTACGTAGAAGCCTGCTGCTGCGTTGCCTCTTTTAGGATCTTTAGATCCGTCTGTGTATATATGTAGGTGTGTTTTATATCTAGTGTTTATTACTTCTAAAGATTTGGCTTTTTGATAGTGTGGGTTGTCATTCTTGCTGATTAAAGTATGTAATTCAGTGGAGATGGTGGGTGGAATGTAATGCCATGGTGGAAATGGTATTGGTCTGTTTTCTTCAACTTCATCCGATTCTTGAACTATTTTCTCGTTTAGAATTCTAAAACCAAAGGGCTTTTTTCCTTTCTTTTTTTAAGATTTTCATACTGCCAACAGTTGATTGTACATTTTCGGACTGGGTGTTCGGGAGTAGATTTCACTTTAAAATAATATCTATTCGTCAGCATTTTTCTCCTTATATCTAGTGGTTCTTCTCCTGTTTCTTTAAGCAGGGATTGTAATGAAGTTCCAATAGGGCCACCAGTTATAATTTTTAAAGCCTGATATTGTACTGAGTTCAACGTATTCTTTACTAAGTTTGAAGCTGAATCGTATGCTTCACATCCATAGTCAAATAGTGAACGTATTAATGCTTTATATACAATAAGCATAGAGTGGGAGTCATTTCCCCATGATATACCAGTTATTTTCTTCAAAATATTCAATTTTATTTTACATCTTTTTACTATATCCTGAATATGTGGTCTCCAACTTAATTTTTTATCAAACATTAAGCCTAGGAATTTGTGCTCCTGTACAAAAGGCAAGGGTACTCCTTCAAGATTCAGTTCACATTTTTTATTACTATTTGTAAATAGAAGCGAAACTGTTTTTTCATGAGATATTGAAATTCCCCAGTATTTAAACCATTCATTTAACCGATGTAGGTATGTTTGAACTTTGTCTTGAACAAACGTTTCATTTTTACCTGATTTCCATATAGCACAGTCATCTGCAAATAATGATAAATTCACTTCCTTTTCCAATGGTATATCATGCATCATAATGTTGAATAAAATTGGGCTAAGGGCACTTCCTTGTGGTAATCCATTGGCTAGGGTAGATATTTTAGATAATGTCTGTCCATTCCTCACTTGGAAGGTTCTTTTCTGTAGTAAGTTCTGAATAAATGTATACATGTTTCCTTTCACTCCTAATTTGAGTAATTTATATAATAAACCATTGTACCACAACTTATCGTATGCCTTTGTTACATCTATAAAGCAGACTAGAGTATGTTCATGGTTCCCTAAGCTTTGCTGAATACTATTTTCAAGTAGTATAATATTATCTGTAGAGCTTCTTCCTTTTCTGAATCCGCTCTGTATGCTCGGAAAAATACTTTTATTTTCTAAATACCAATCTAGTCTTCTATAAACCATCTTTTCCAATATCTTTATAAAGATGGGAGTTAATGTTATTGGTCTATACGATGATGGTTTTTGTGGATCTTTACCTGCTTTTAGTATCGGTATCAAGATTCCGTGTTTACACTGTTGGGGGATGTTTCCACTTTCCCAAATCTTATTCATAATTTTTAACATTTTATTTTTAATCTGTACTGGTAACTTCTTGTAGATTTCATATCCAATTTTATCTTTTCCTGGTGCTGTATCTTTTTGATTTTTCAGGACTTGATTGAATTCTTGCATAGTAAATTTTTGATTCAAAGACTGATTTCTACGTTGTTCTTGATCGTCATTTACATTTTCTTGCATAATATATTCTTTAACTATATTTTCGGCTTCATTGTTTATTATTGTACTCTCACTAATATTTTCAAAATGATTAGCCATCACATTTACAACCTCTTGAGGATTTATTATTTCTTTCTCTTCGTATATTATCGATTTAATGTTTTTATTTTTCTTATTAGTCTTACTATTTTCTATTTTACGTATCATATTCCAAATGTCTGTCATTGATGTGAAACGAGTCATTTCCTTACAATAGGTGATCCAATAGTCTCGTTTTGCTTGTCTTTTGATCTTTTGTGCTTCTGCTTTCTTTATCAGGTAATCTTCTACATACTCTCCAGTTTTTCTTTTCTCTGCTAGATATCTTAGGTGATTTCTTTCTTTTATACTTTGTGAACATTCCTTGTTCCACCAGGGAACAGGATTTTGTCTTCTTTTTGATTTCACTTTTCCTAGACGTATCATTATGTTATTCAAAGTTTCTACAAATATAATGTAAGCTTCTTCTACATTATGTTCGTCTATATTTATCATCTCTTCTTCACATGCTTGTTGGAATGTTTCCCAATTAATATTAGCAAGTGACCAATTTATTTCTTCCGGATCAATCTTTGGAAGATCATTTTGATTTCCTATTTCTATCAATATAGGAAAATGATCACTTCCTAAAGTGGTAGATTCTACGCTCCAAGAAATCTTATGGGAAATATTAGGAGATGAAAAGCATAAATCTAATGCTGAACGCTTTGTCGTTCTATGGTCAATTCTTGTACCTTCCCCAAGGTTACAAATCGTAAAATCATGTTTCAACATGTATTTTTCGATTATTTTTCCATTTCCGTCGGTCTTGTCACTACCCCATAAAGTATTATGTGCGTTAAAGTCTCCTAATATAATTTTTCTTTTAGCTTCTTTTGCATTTTTTGTTATATTATCCAATATCTGTGGTGTTATCTTTTTACATGGGTTATAAAAGTTCACCACTGTGTATATACATTGATTGAAATATATATTCACCGTTTGACATTCTATGTCTTCATGTTCTGTAACTTTGTTATGTCCTAACGAATTATGGAAGTATATAGCACATCCACCTCGTATGCCTGTTTTTCTATTTCTATAAACTCCTTCATAATTATTTATATCAAAATTTTCGTTTTCTAATAGCCAAGTTTCTTGCACGCAAATTAAATGAATTATTTCTTGTCTATTATTAATGTGAAGTCTCAGTTCGTCTCCGTGACCATTTATGCCCTGCGCATTCCATTGCAGTATATTTAGGGTCACGGAGGCGAACAGACTAAAATACCAGGTCAATAACATTTTGTTCATTTAACATTTCTTTAGTGAGATTGAAAAATTTGAGAGCTGCTCCTACAATCAGGCTTATTGGATTATCTTTCTTTTGATTAAAATTTGCAAGAATATATACAATAAATGAAATTATTTCTTCATTACTGGCATTGACAACGAAGTTTTTCTCATTTTTACAAACTTCTCCTCCTTCATGAACATACTGCGTGGTTCCAGAATAATCTTGGTGTGCAGTATTTTCTTTCGTATTTCTGTTTTGTTGTCTGCCTTCGCTTTGTTTTAGTTGTTTGGGATAAGTTTTAATTTCCTTCTCAGATTCTTTAATCTGGGGTGTTTGTTTGTTTATCTGTACCGGAAAGTCTACCGCTTGTCTTTCTTGTGAAAGAGGAGCGTGTTGGATTTGGTTTGTATCCATTGCTTGATCTTGATCATTCTTCCAAACTTTGGCAGCTTGAGCATAGCTTACTTTTTTTTCTATTTTGATTCTTTGCACTTCTTTTGCTTTTTGGGCTTCTTGACATCCCAAATATGCCGCAGAGTGTTCGCCTCCACAATTAACACATTTTGGCGTTTCTTTGTGGGGACATTCGTCGAAGGAGTGCGTCTCCCCACAGCGAACACATCTGGGCTTGGATTCACATTGTGCTATTCCGTGGCCGAAACGTTGGCATTTGAAACATCTGAGTGTGGGTGGAAAGAATTGTTTAACCTTAAATAATTGGTAACAAAACGTTATTTCAGAGGGGAGGTTGGTGCGGTCAAATGATAGAATGATATTCCTAGTGGGAATTGGTTCTTTTATTTTGTCTTCTCTTCCTTCAGAACCATTTTCTTTTTTGTCATTTCTTCTACTCATCATTCTTTTAACCCCCACAACTTTCTGTTTAGTCAGTTCATTTTGGATTTCTCGTTCTGTCATTTCGATGGGGATACCATATATCACTCCTTTCACCCAATTTCTCAACTCTTCCGCCTTCACGGGGATATTTCCGATGTTTTCAATTTCTTTCACACTTCTCATTTGCTTGGAGTTTTTACACTTTACCATGATTCCATTCCTTACATGCTTCACGAATTCCACTGGATTATTGCCCACCACTGCATGTATAGCTTTAGCTATCACTAGGAGATTCAGATTGTTTAGATTTTTCGTTTTGTCTATTGGGACTAAAAAGCATTTTAAGTCAGGTGGTTTTGGGGGTTGAGAAAGTATCATTTTCTTTATCCGAATTCGAAGTATCGTGCATTTTAAGTGTTTCCACTTCTCTACTTTCTTTTCTTCGTCTTTTTGCTGATTGTTTTTTCCCTGGACTGACAGTCATAAAATTATCTTCTGTTTCGTTGCCTAATTGCTCCGGAGCGGAGGCCGCCATGGTTGCAGTGACGTGGCGCCACTACAAAAGGGCGGGAGTTTCAAAAAGATTCGATAGTTTTTAACAGTGTTAGTATAAACAATTTGCCCACAAAATGTCTGCTTACCTTTGTGATTCCTTCTTGCGATGTAGGTGTTCACTAGATATTCCAAATAATATGTGATATAAAGGAGATTTTCTATTGTAAATCCTGATATTTCCTAAGTGTAACAAATTTGCGTCCACGCCCTATCGCGTGGGTGTATGAGGGTGTGGGGGATTCAGCAAAGCTGTTGAGCCTATCAGTGGCCAATTTCCAATTATTTAAAAATTGTATATGATACAATAACATTAAAATACATATACAAGTACAAATTACTTGTTTATCTGTTTAATTTTCAGTTTCCAAACGATTATCTTTATATATATGCGTTTAAGTTGAGAAAATGACTTTGATTTTTTTTCTTCAACTCATTGGGCATTTCATTCCAGCTCTTAGCTCCAGTGAAAACTATTGTTTTGCGTGAAAAAAAATATACTTGTATGACGGCAAATGTATGTTTTTCTATGTTCGAATACTGTGACTGTGGATTGCAAAATGAAAAGTAAAAAGTCCACTAAATGTTTTGGGAAAGAGGTTAAAATATGAAAACATAAAATTGCCATCTGTAATCTACTTCCATTACTTTCAATTTTTATTTTTTTTTGGGAAAAAAGGTCAGTATCATCTAGCGGTGATTCATTGTTAACAATATATTATAGCACGTTTCTGTTAGACTTTTAGTCTGTTTAATAAATACCTTTTTATAACATTCATGATTCAGATAGATGAATCTATTCGCAAACTGGCTTTGATTTAAAAAATAAGTGCAGAGTTGGTGTTGCTTTTTGTGGGGTGGGAGAAGTAATTCTAATTGTTCGTTATAAATGTAGTAGGTCAACTACTGGGAGTCGGTAGCCAGGGTGTGTGTCGTTGTTGTTGTAATAGTTTTCATTATTATAATTATTACTGTTACTATCATTATTGATTATTAGTGTTATCATCAGGGGAGGCGATTTCTTTTCATGACAGGGGGGGGGGACGAAATGCGAGGGGAAATCTGTATTCCGCTGGTATCACGGTGATACCAACTGAGTACAGATTTTCTACAATATTTACCTGAACATTTTGAAAGATATTTTTCGGTTGGGGGGGGGGGGGGTACCCACATATTAAGACAAAGGAGTGTGCCGCTCTATGGGGTCACTTTTTCACAAAAAATCCCTAAACATCGGTCCCATTTTTAACCAAAATACCATTAAAAATGGGTCTGTTTTTCAAAAGTTCCCCAAATTTCGGGTTTTTGCATGGCAAACACCCGAAAACACCCTTAGATTGTGAAAGATGGGCCTTATTTCGAGAAAAAACCCAAAACGACCCTTAAAAAAGGGTAGGGATTTCGGCAACCCCCCCGTCCAAACCAAATCCGAGTACCCCCCCCCCCTCCCCTTACCGGGAATGTTATGTGAGGGAGCGTATAGCGACCGAGCTTGATTTTTGCATTTTTATAATTCAAAACGCTGCACTTTTGGGTCCTCCAGAGCCTGAAAGTGTGGTGCAGTCTTCAGTCATTATTTGCTATACATTTTTTGTGTGCACTTTTTCAAAATTTCCGGGGGGGGGGGACGATCCCCCCTAAAAAAAAATTGAGGGGAGTGTCCCCCCCCCCCCCGGATCGCCGCCCCTGATTATCATCATCGGCATCAACATAGTTTCAATGATTACGATAACTAAAATTAAAAAAATTATCATATATTTCTTTATTTATTTGTTTGTCTATTTATTCATTTATTTATCTAGTTATATGTTCTTCTATTTAATGTCAATTGTGTTAGGGAGGGGACAAGACGAATCAGAAGTGAAAGTGGAAAATATTTGTTTATCAAAAAACAAAAACAAGATATTTTATTTCATGCATATTTGCTTTTTCTATCATTGGCTAAAATTATGTTATGTTGTCCCGCAGTCCGTCAAATTAAATTTTTTTTAAACTGTGAACTATTCAGTTACTGTTTGGTTCTAAAAAAGCTACATGGAGTCATTTCATTTCACGCGATCTTGATATTTGTGTCTCGAGTTTTTTAGCACTTAAATATCGGAGAATTTTGAAAGTGCTTTAAAGAGTTCCACTTTCGCTTTTTAACAGATTATCGCCGCTTGGATCTTGTGTCTCGTATTAACGGACGTTTCGGCCGAGTGTAGTACTGGTAAGTATAAATTGCATTATATTAAAATGGTTTGCCATTATAAATTTTCTTCATTAAAATAGCTTGAAGACTCTGATCACAATGGCGTCTATTCAACTCAGTTTTGGATTAAGTACACTATATGCCATGTTTACACGTTTCAATAGGGGCCCGCCCCCCCCCCCACTCAGTGTTATTTAGGGTACGCATATGCGTGTTCCAAGCGACCCCCCCCCCCTTTCAGCAAAAGTCCGGTGTGTAAAGTCAATACGGGTCGACCTTTTTTCTTTTGTTATACGAGCCTTTTCAGCACCCCCCCCTTTTTCAGCAAAAGTCCGGTGTGTAAAGTCAATACGGGTCGACCTTTTTCTTTTGTTACGAAAAGAACATTTTGGTAACACGCATCGGGTCCGTCCGTTCTCGGAGAGGGGGGGGGGGGGGGCGGGAATAGGGGACGCACAAAACTATTGAAATTGCCAGAGGTCGAGTTTACGAAAATAGTTGCGATCTTTTTTCTTTCACAGTCGGGCAAACTTCCTTAATATGTTCTAATATTTCTCCTCGATATCCTAAACAACGATCGCAAAGTCTTTCGAGAAAGTTCAATGCTATATAAGTATCCCATATAGCCACAGACATGTAATGAAAACGAACTAGGCCTTCATACACTCTAAAACTAAAAAGTGAAATGTAAAATCACCATTTAAAAGGGCCGAGGAGTGACCACTCTTTCAAAATGTCAGATTGATAAGTTTAACCTGCTACATTCAAACATTATAATGTCGAATCCAAGTGTTAATCGACCATTTTGAAAAAGTGGTCACTCCTCGGCCTTTTCAAATAGTGATTTAACATTTCAGGTTTTAGAGTGTAATGTTCGCGCCTTTTAATAGGTAATGGGTAAGCCTGCAGATATTGCCGTAGTTTGTTCTTCGAAAGTCTTTATAATCTTAATCCCGTTGGTTTTTCTCTGGAGTTATTGTTGTTCATTTTATGTTTTGCTTCTCCGTTCTTTGTTTATGATTCTGGTAAAGCATATTTGCTCAACATGTTGCAAACACTTTCAAGAATTTCCAAAGGTTTTCAGGAAATCATCTTTCAATAGCCTATTGTTTATCCTATAGGAATCTTGTTGGGATCAGGTAATAGGTTATTGTAATGTTAAGCAGTATATTATATAGGTAACGCAAAGGGCGATAGAAATTGCCTTGAGCCGATTTCTTTTGTGCAAGAAACATAATTTATTTTATTTTATTTTGTTCACAAACGGGTATAGGGTGCGTAGAGATTTTTGCTTATTGTTTATTTTGCTCAAAATAATATAGTCTGCTTTTTTCTGGGGGGGGGGGGGTTGCGATGAATGATTACGCATGATGCATGGTTAGCTGGATTTTTCTAATTAACACCTCCACTCGTGGACGAGTGGATATTTCATCGGATCACAATGTCCGCGGTTCAAGTCCCACCGCGGCACTAATGTCCTTTGGCAAGACATTGATCTATATTTGCCACTCTCCACCCAGGTGTGGCATGGGTACCCGGTATAGGATGCGAAAGCTAATGTGGTTAGATTAGCAAGTGTGCGCTTGTAAAAATGACACCTGGCTGGAATGCTCCTCCTGAAGTGGAGAATGTGCATACATTGTATGCGGTTAAGCCTGAATCCGATGACCGGGGTAATAATATATATATATATATATATATATATAAATCTGTAAAGCGCTTTGAGAGGGCCTTCGGTCCTGAAAAGCGCTATATAAGAACTAGCTATTATTACGTTTATACAAATAATGAATGGTTATGAGTTCAATAGTACGAATATTTTCATGAGTTGAAAGATTAACCAGGGTATGTGAGTTAACATTCTATTCAACGGGGCGTCAGCCGAGTTGAATAGAATTAACGCTAATCTTCCAACGAATGAAAATATTCGAACTACTGAACGAATGAAAAACATTCATTATTTGTTTTATACAACATCGAAGAACGTTAATAGAACGTTAATCAACAAATTATGCTTTACTTCTTATATTAAAGATAAATTAAAGTTGGAGTTAAGCCTTCTCCATTACATTCAGATTGCCTTCGCATCAGATACACGCAGGGATACGCGCGTGGCAGAGAGATACGCAGTCTGCATATAACCAAAAATGCACGCCCGTGCAATAGAACATCTATTGAACATCATGTGACCAACAATCCTCCAATCAAATGACAAGGATCCACGTAGGTGTTGTATAATAGGAATTATATTCCACATACTAAGAATCTTGCTCTACGATTGGTCAAAAGTAAATCACGTGATGAAAGATAATTCGCCCATTATTGATGGGAGAGGCAAAAAGTTCGTTACACTGTGTAGATAGTACTTCTATCTACACAGGGCAACGCACTTTCACTGAAGATTATCCAAAGGCGCACTAAAACAGGCGTAATTAAGCGCGCATTACAAAACACATGCGCGCACCGTACCCTCAAGGGGTTGGGTATAACTTAAACTTTTTTGGTGTGAATTTGGGCCTAGGTGTCTTTTATGTAAATGCATACACGTCCTTTTCTTTTTGTAGTTTAATTGTTTTAGATGTGGAGTATAAAGCAAATAATAACTTTTTGGTTACAGGCGATGGCAAACTATCACTTCCTCGTCGATCAGAATGTATATGAGGGCTCGAATCCCAGACCAACACTAACCTGGTTTTTTGCATTCTCCACCCAGGTGCAAACAGGAACCCGATATGCTTAGAGTGCTATACAATCATTTGGCCGCTCGGCTAAGATATATATTGGAGTGCGAGCATATAGGTGCGTCGTTGCGTGGAAAATCTGAGCGCTATATAATATTCGAAGGCACCATTATGATCATAATGATAGTAATAATGATAATAATAACAATAATAATAATAATAATAATAATAATAATAATAATAATAATAACCACAACAAATAATGGGGGGGGGGGGTCGTTTAATATCCAAAAGTACTAGTATTTCTCTTCTTCTTTAAAAGTTTCCCCCCCCCCCCCCAAAAAAAAAAAAAAAAAAAAAAAAAAAAAAAAATCTAATCTAGTATTCATTTGTTTTCTGCTAGATATTTGGTAAAAGTTAATCAATAAATGGGCCGTAGGCTCTGGTTACTGTTGTTGTTATTCCAAAGAATTTTGTGTTATATTCGTTTAGATTATCCATGTATTGTTTAATTATTATATTAACTGATATATACTATTACGTAGTTCTGTGTTAAATGTGTTATTGTTGTTATTATTTATTTGGCACTTTCAAAAGAATCACAATCAGAAAACAATATACAATGTACATGTACAAAAGACATAATGAATACATACAATAATTTGCCACTTATGCACCCGGCCAGGTAGCTTGGGTAAGGAACATGTCAACTTAATGTCCATGCCCCACAGGCCTTCCTTCCCACACCTGATCGGGTGCACAGACATCTTGACATAAAGTGTGGATACAACATAGAATAAAATCACATATTCAAAACAAAACAAAATGTGACAGAAGTTTAAACATACATGTACATGTAGCTTAACTGCATCATTAACTAATGCAAGATAGAGAGATGGAGAATATAGAGAAGACAGAAGAGAAAGTAGAAAAATAATACCAGACAGAGAGTGGGGGAAAGAGGGAAAACAGGAGATAGAGAGCAGAATAGGGAGACTGCAAAAAAATAACAAGTTCCGGATCATGACTGTGATGTCATTTGCATAAAATAGTGTTGTAGGTAATAATACTATTTAAAACTAACCAAGTGTGTTGGTTTTTGTATTAAATGTGATGTTATTTTATGTACCTGTAATTTACAAGCACTGCTTTTTAATAGGTTCCTCAGATTCTACTTAATCTATTATATGAATTGAGAATCCTTGAGACGTGCCCATTTATACTAAATGTATTGTAAATTTTTAAATTTTATATGTATGTCTATATTTTTGGTAAAATGTGAAACAATAAAAACCTGAAACTTTGAATGTAGGGCTTCCTTGGAAAGCTGGCCATTATATTGATGTTTTATCATGAATGGACCCACCCTACTGAAATAAAAGTTAATAAATAATAAATAAATAAATATTTATGATAATAATAATACAGATGATAATAGTAATAATGATATTAAAAAATACAATGATATTAGAAACAATTATAATAATAATGATGAGAATAACGATGGTGATATCAATAATGATAATGATAATAATATTAATAATAATAATAATAATAATAATAATAATGATAACAATAATAATAATAATCATATGAATAATTTAGTACTACTAATAATGATTATAATGCTAGTATTGTTAATTGTCTATAAATCATTGAGTGGTCAAGCCCCTAAATACATCAAAGAATTACTTCAACTCAAAGTCCAGTCACGCAGTCGTAGCCTGCGCAGTTCCACAGATAAATTATTGTTTCATATTCCCCATGGAAAAACTAAAGTAACTCTTGGGGACCGTGCTTTTGCTATTGCTACCCCCAAACTATGGAATAGCTTGCCAATAGAAATACGAAGCACTCCATCTCTCAATAGTTTCAAATCCAATTAAAAAACTTATTTGTTCAACTGAGAGATCTTATTTTGTAGAATTTAGTAAAAAGGAGCTCTTAACCAGCGCAGCTTAATATATTTTGTATAAAAGCTGCGCTATATAAATTTATTATTATTAGTAGTAGTAGTAGTAGTAGTAGTAACTATAATAGCGCCTACAATATAGTATTATTATCCTGGTTTAGCCCAGCTGCCCCAAGGCGCTAAATGCATTTAGTGAGTACCTACCAGATACCCATTTACTACACCTGAAAGGAGATTTGAAAATGTATTTTAATGTCTTGCCAAAGAATATTAGTGCAGTGGTGGGTCTCGAACCGGGAACCATGTGAATAACAGTCCAGGGCCGTATCCACTAGACCAAGAAATCTCTTGCTATTATTATCATTATATATTGACAATTTAATCATGACAGATCTGAATAAAATTGGTGTACTACCTGCATCCTCATACCTTACTGCCTGGTACAACTCGGATGACCCAAGCGATGGCCAGGATGTTGAAACCATCGCATCAGTACTACTGGTAAGATGCGGACATCCAAACCTGTCTTGGTGGCCAACTCTATCCTAAAAGCCACTTGTATATAGTTGTATATAGGGGGCACAGGTGGCACGTGCCCCCCCCCCCCTCCGGCCAAAAAAGGAAAAAAGTGCTCACTACCCCTCCCCCCTACTATCTTCATCATCATCGCAATGATATCTATAGCAACAACCGTGATGATAACGTTACATTTGTATGGGGCATAATAACAAATCATGATTACTATATTATATTCTAAAAAACATGACATTACTGCAAGAAAGATGTTTGTTCGGGCCTCCGGAACAAGAAAACTAACCAAACAAAAATACAACATTTCCGATCCATTGACAGGTGGATCCTAACGTATGCCAGACACCAACCTTAGTGGAGTGTCGCGTTCGAATCGCACATCTGAATACTACGGAGGCAGGCCAAGTATTACAATACGACTGCACCCTAACCGCGGGACTTGCATGTCTTGACTCAGAACAAGCCAGTGGAGAGACCTGTTACGACTATGAAATCAGATTCACTTGCCCTCCCGCTGCAGGTAGGCCTACCGATTGATGATGATAATGAGGATGGTGATAATGATGGATGATAATGATGATGGTGATGTGATGATGATGATGTTGATGATAATGATGTTGACGATAATGATGATGATGTTAATATAATGATGATGGTGATGACGATAATGATGATGATGTTAATATAATGTTAATGATGATGAAGCCGATGATCTTGATGATGATGAGGATAATGTATTATTGGAAAATATTCAATGGATAGTTTTCGTAAAGGTACACCATTCAAAAGAGTGAAGATAAAAGTGGCAACATTCAAGGATATCATGTCACGAATTGGCAAAATTTGCAGTTGCCGAATTAAAGGTGGTCACTGTGGGAAAGAAAATGCGAGTGAGGTATTAAATGTACTTCACGTTCGATTGATATAAGTTGATATTTGATGTGAATCCCCAAGATAAATTACAAAAATAACTGAAAGAAAAAAAAAGAATGAAATTTGATGACAAATTATGAAAATGAAGAAAATTCAACATGGGGTCCCCCAGGGCTCAATCTTGTGGGCCTTGTTATTTATTATATATAATTATAGTCTTCCTCAATATCTTAAACCACACGTAAAATTAACACGTATGCAGATGATGCCGTTTAGATATTTAATGCTAAAACGCCAATTGAGCTTGAAAAACCCCAAGCATACGGGTCTAAAGAATGTAAATCAGTGGTTAATATCACATAGGTTGGCGCTCAATGTACGTAAAACAAAATGATTTTGGTTTGAGGCAACGACTCCAAAATATCCGTCATGTCAAGTTTTCTGTAGGTCAGAATGAAATTAAAAGAGTGATATAATTATCGTGAAATTCTGAGAATCTAACGTACAACAAAAATATTTATTATACTGCCAAAAATCAAAACAATCTCCCAAACGATATTTTAAAACTACTCTGTAACGCTCTTATTATGCCATGATTCGACGACTGCGATGCAGTTTGGTCAAATCGATCTAGAGGCTTCTTATTATAGATTGATTAAATTGCATAACCGGTTGGAAAGAATGGTCGTGGGGCTCACTCCAGGAACCACATTAGTGACTTATTGTCTGCCCTTAAGTGGAAAGATCTCTCTTGTAGATGGCACTTTCACAGGATGTGTGAAGTATTTGAATGTGCCAACAACATTGCCCCTCCCCCTTAACTCGATCAGTGCACGATTTTTAAAGCATTTGTATGATATACAAACAAGTTCAGTATCCAGTGCGGCAATTCAAGAAGCCGGGTCGCCTTTGGTAAATGACAGTAGTACGCGGACTTTCCAGTTAATAGAAACTAGGGAATGGAACAGCCTCAATAAAAACGAAGAAAGGCTATGTCTTTAGCAGTTTTCAGGGCCTCTTTTAGAAATTAAAACATGTTAACGTCCTCTCCCCCTCAATCTCTTTCCGGCATTTTCCCTAACTCTTTACCTACTACTCTTTACCTCACTTTTGTCCTCCTTTTTCTTTTTTGTCTTGGTCTCAGATCACCATTTCACTTAGGATATCAAAAGTGATCTCAAACGTTGTATACATACATGAACATCATTCAGCTTGAATGTTGTATATAGTTTCGTTCAAAACTGATTTGTTCTTTTGAATTTTCATTTCAATGATATAAAACCTTAGGTGCTCTTCCCGCACCTAATCTTCACTGGGAGCTAAATGGTCGGACATCCGCATCCGACAATGCTCCAGAGGGCTGCTCCGGGCGACCCAAGTTCTACAATACCACCATCTACAGCAACACGCCCGGTGTGGCGGACGGTACGGTGAACCTAAACGACCACAGTACTCTTATTCTGCAGGAGGGACCAAGTTCCTCCAGATACGCATGCGCACTGCGGAGCGCGCGAACAGGACAAGCCAACTTGGGCTTGTTCTTGGATCACTGTATATGTGACTTCGTCTGTTGTGTCGCCCCTAAAGGGGTGAGTCGTATTTATATCATCTGACCCTTCAAATATTTTATTGTAATTCAAATGGTATTTACATTGATTTAACTCTGAAAAAAAAGGTACACATTGCATAACAAAATGAGATGAAAATCTGGAAAAGGGTCGTTCATTTACGGACCGCCAAGAAGAAAGCAGTTACTTTCGGAAATTGTTTTGACCTGAAAACACTTCATTGCATCAAAGTAAAGGAAATCAAGCAATACAAATAAAACAGACGATCCAAAGAACAAATCCCAACTTTAAATATATTTGATCATGAGGGGTTCATCTGCCCGAATACGCCCCCACCCCACATTTTTGGTGTCTATTTAGAATTGTCATAAATTTGAAATACTGTTGCATTAATGACTACCTTTTTACTGTTCATCAATGCCAACACTTTTCCATGGACCATTTGTAATGAACAGTCTTATTGCTTCCTTTTCCCTTGTTTGCATGGGCTGGTAGGGCGTTTAGTCTCACAACCATTTGGCCAATGGCTCAGATATGCTTTGTAACTGTTAGGAGTCTAATCCTTTGGTTGCATTCGGTGATAACATCGGGGCAGTCTCTGGTCTAAACCGTTTTTTTTAAATTTTTTTATCAATGACTTAATTGGTCCCGGTAACTTTTAGATGTCAATGCTATATAATTGGTGGGATGGGTGTTTTTTATGTTTTCGTTTTCTTTGTTGCAGTATACAGTGAGTGTATGGATGAACGATCATTCTGTGACAGATCCCAAGACATTCATCATAAATTCAGGAGCACGGGTGGGCTCTCAAGGATTTTCATTCGACAGTGAGTAGCAGAAGTTGAAGAAGAAAAAAGGGTGGAGAAAAGTACATTTTCAATCGAATTGCTATGCTTTGTTTAATATTCTATGTCAACGCAGATTGTTTTCTTAAATGTCAATGATTCATTACTTTATAGGCATAGATCTGTATAATAACTTCAAGGACAGGCTCGGACTGGCTATATGGGAGAGTGCTCTAGAACTTTGAGCCTGTTCAAAATTGTCCCCGTCCTGCAATTAGACGGAGTGAGAACGTACTTAAAAGCAGGGGGACGTACTACAAAGAGACCTCGTTCACAATACGTCCAAACCATTCTAACTAGTTCGCATCTTGTTCTAACAAGTTTTAAGCCGACCACCCCGTGCAGGGACAGTTCAACTCGTCCTCACCTCGTTCTTAGTACGTTCGAACGCGCCCTATAGGCTCGAGGGCTACAAAAACTCTTGCCATTCCTCATTTCCGTTCAATATACTGCTAATTGATGCTTAACCACTTCACGTTGTTACACGTTCCTAGTAGGACCGAAGTAAGGCGATTCCGTTCGTAGTACGTCCATCTCGTTTAAGTACGTTGTCACTCCGTTTAATCGCAGGAGGGGAATTTTTTTGAACAGGCTCAAAGTTCTAGAGCACCCTTCCCGTCCATGCTAGTCCGTGCCCGTCCATGAAGTTTTTAAATAGATCGTAAACAGTTGCTGCTACGTTCTGTTTGCACGCAGTTCAAGCCCGTTTGGCAACATTTTATAGAACGTAGTGAGAACTAGTTCGGTGTGATGGTGGCTTAAGCAGTCCAGTCGGTAGATGATGTGTTCTTCCCGGAGCTGCCGTTGGTCATCCGTGCTGCCATAGCATCTAACTACTCCCTATTTCTCATCAATGCCTTGTACCGGCAAATTAGAGTGGTGGCTAGTCCTGGGCCAGGTATTCAGCTTAATGAATCTCAAATGCTCAATAACCCGATCTGTCATCCTTCTCTAAATATTCAAAGTCAAATAAAATCATTACTCGGCAAAGACCTAAGGGCGAAATGTTGTAAAATAATTTCTTTTTCTAGAGGACCATTATTTATATTGTTTTTGTGTATTTTCTCGAACTTAATACTATACTTATACATACGAATCCTTTAGAGTTGATTTGATTTATTTATTTCTTTTTGATTTTCTTTCTCTTTTGCAGTTTTACAAATATGTAACAAACTAAACATTGCAAATTGCCTACACAATCATGACAAAATAATATATGCAGAATAAAGTAAGACTGGCTGTAACTAATCGAAAACATCAAACAGGAAGGTTGACAAAGTAAGCAAAGCTTGATAGCATGACTACCCTCAATGGATACATAATAATACAAACATGGAGGAGAAATATTGGTAAAAGGGGAAAAAGGGGAGAGAGAAAAATGAAGAAAAAAGAAATAGGGGGTGTAAATCAAAATTTACAGTTCCAAGTTCCCAACAGAAATAGATAGGTTTTCTTTCAGAATCAGTTGTAATTTAGATTAAACTTACATCATTCCTTTTTAAATGTTCTTTGTCGACAAAGTCAAGGTATTTTCTGTTCAAATTAACTCACAATAATCTTTGTGTCAAAAACTATTTAAAGAATGTTGGAATATTCCATTCTGATTCATGTACGTTTTGTTAAGAAGATGTTGAAACCATTACACACATATTTTGGGAAGGCCTATGAACTCGATTCTTAGAAGATTTTTTAAAATATACCCTCTAAATGAAACAAGTTAATAATTAACGATTTCAACTTTGGCATCTCAGGTGGAAAGTATATACCTTTTTAAATTGAGTTATATTGAATGCAAAATGTTATTCATTTCAACTAGATTTTTGAAGGGATCTTTATCATTTCTATCTTTTCAAAAGAAATTAAAATATCATTATGAACTTGGACAACAAATCTATACACAACGAGATATGTATATTTTAGTACTTAATTTCGCTGGTCCACTGCTACGTACATTGAGCAAGCTTATCAATCATTAGGCCACTCAGGTACACAAGGCTACATCATGACGTGACTTGAGTTTTCGTGTTTTGGCCGATCTCGTTCTGTAAAGAACAAACAAAGAAACTGTTAAACAATTTTTCTTCTTCAAAACAAAACAAAACTAATAGAACAAGGACAAATAGACGGATAGACAGTGACTTACATTACAATTACGTTAACAGTTACATAATACGTTCATAGTACCTTGATTCTGGAGGCACGTCAAACTTATATAAATACCAGAATCTTGTATTTCACTGTACCTTTGCTTGTACATTTGCTGGTACTGTTTTATATTCTGAGAAAGATTAAATTAAGACTTCAAGTGAAGAAACAAAAGTATACATACATAAATATATATTACTAGAGAGGAAAGAAATAAAAGCCATTTGTCCATAAGGTTTTCAAATGAAATCTAAATAAAATGTTACAGATTGATAATAATATTTATTGGATGAGATTTTGATTCTTTTTTTTTTCTTTCGACACCACAGAAAGAACGGGTAATCGGCATGCCTTTTATCATAGAAGTACTGGCCGTGCAATATTGAGTAGAGTCCCAGACGAATCCCTAACTCCTTACGGTGAATGGGCCCATTATATCTTCATCAGTGAATTCGCGAAATCTATGGTCTTCGTCGACGGAGCTTTTGTTTATCCGGGTAGTCCTGCAAATGTGCCGTATTCCCCTAGTACTTGGCCTGTCCTCCTCTTCGCCAACGAACAAGACGTTAATGACCTGGACAAATCCCCAGACGTGTCTCTCAGTAACTTAAAGATCTTCTACAAAGTGTTCAGCGAGTCTGAAGCCTTAAAACTCTATGAAGAAGAAATTGGAAGTAAGTGGACCAATGTGTAATGGTGATTGAAATGCCGTGTTCATATTTGCGCTAGTTAATCGTGACTTATCCCCAAAGTGATTGATTAAATAAGCAGGTCACCCGACATATCTCTTATCCTCGTGCAGATTGCGAAGGTGTATCGTATACATGGAGCTATTCGAAAACCGTATAGCTGTATATTAAGTATTTCTCATATATCGTCTGAACATCGGGTATAAAATTATAACGAAATACCGTTTAATGGCACTGGGTGGTATTCCGGTAGCGCGTACTAAGTTAGCGCGTACTAAGTTAGTCCACACTTTTATGGAGTGCCTGTTGCTAACGCATTTACCTTGTACAGATTATTTAATCCCTCAATGAAAAGTGTCCTATTTTTTTTTTTTGGGGGGGGGGGGGGAAACAACAACGTATCTTACGTAAACCGTTCAAAGTGGTGGGACTTATTGTGAGTTCGCAATGTTTTTAACGATATTTCTTCATTCTTTTTTTCTTGCGCGTGTACGCCCTTTTGACTATTATTTATAACGATGGGTTTTTTATATCTTTATTTCCAGTTAAGAATATTTCTGACAGCGTATAAATAAGCTATTAGGAGGCTAACTTTAAAGGTCCTCTACGATTTTTTTATAGCTAGTTTAAGGCCCAAACAAATCTATGAAAAAGTTATTATTAAAGGCCTTTTCGATTGTGTCGACATTCGTCACGCATATGTATATTTCCCGCGCGCGCTACTGTGAATGAGCTCGATCAAATCACAACAACCGCGCGAGGTGGACACTTCCTCGATTCTGGCAGAAGACAGGTTAGACAACGTAGCGCATGCGCTGATCGTCAGAATGACGTCACCATGTTGCAGGTGACAGTAGAAAATTGGGCGATCGTGCCCTCAGTCTACGCCAACAAACTCTTGAAAAATCTTTAGACACAATCACAACTTGAAAGACTGAAGGCCTATCTTTAAACATAATAAATCAACATTTTCCCGCCTATAAATTATAACTTTCGGAGTTTTGGTTGTGTTAAATTGTTTCTTCCAGTTTTGTCTAATTTCGGGGTCGTTTGTGTGTGTGTGTGTGTGTGTCTAGTATTGCTATTTCTATGTACATGCACATAGATTAAAATTATCATGTATCTTGCTAGGTTTTTCTGTAAGTTGATATTAAATTCATGCAGCTTAGGTAAATTATGTATATAGCACGCAAAGAAACAATGTGCTGAGGAAAGTGCTATATGGGGTCGATTAATCTTCTCTTTTCTTCTTCTCATAATTATTATCATGAGGCTTATTGATATTATTATTGAATCTCTATTCCCTTCTGACGTAAAGCATTATCAACTAGTTCGGAAGACAACGTCCACATCCTCTACGTCCATCGAGTCAGTGAGATATCAGACCCAAATCTTCTCGTCGAATGCGTGGCTCGTGGGCCTGGACAGAACATGGAACCGTCCATCAACTGGTTCATACTGGCTGCGGACGGAATCAACTACTCTCAACTGAATCAGTCCGGTTTGAATCACCGCGTGTACACGGCAAGTGTGAGCGATAACCACCGCACGATGTCCGCTTTGCAACTGATCAACTACGATGGCAATTCCAGCATCGTGTGCGAGGCGATTGATAACACGACAGGAGGCCGGAAAGCATCAGAGTTAAAGCTGTCTGGTAAATACTGTATGTTCTTGTAGAGGTGTTGCAGTGTAAAAGGATGAGACGTCACCAGACTGTAAATTACAAGGTATCCTGTTTGATTCCCTGCTACTGCACCAAAGTCCTTTGGAAATCAACATTCGCTACCCTCCACCGAGGTTGGAACGTTCCTTAGTGAAATGGAGATGGGTGCACGCTGTGTGCGGGCTAGTGAATGAATTCAAAGACATGTGTAATAAAAATGACATAACAAATTACGTACATGTATATGAAGACCTTTCTGTTGCAACTTTGCCAAAACTAATTAATGATAAAAAGGCATCAACACGTGTAATGTTATCACCGAATGTGAATGATTTCTCTTCTATAAGTCATAATGCCAATTGTTACCATTTTCTGTTGCAAGTTAGTTTTGCAAAGTAGTTTCGAAGAAAAACTATTTGATTTGCAATAATTAATTCTTTATTCCAAACTTTTAAAACTTTATTTTCCTAGAACGTAGTTACAACTGGACTGGATGGATAAGTTTAGACGCACCGCATTTGCAAGAAAGTTCCAATGGCAACCAGAGGTTTATCTTAATTAAAGAGGTATGTACATTATACATTATTTCTTCGCTTAAGACATAACATGTATCGATCTGCTTCTTTTTTATGTTTCATTTTGCGCGCACACGCACACGCAATTGCAAAAACAATGCAAGCAAAATTTTCAGGGGGAAACTACACATATTTTCTCTAGGTAGCACTAATTTTTTTTTTCGGCCCTCGAAAATTTGAAAAATTGCACCCCCCCCCCCTTGAGCGCCAGGAAGGGGGGGGGGGGAGGGGGCATCTAAACAAAAAAGGTAAAATTAACGTTAAAAAAAGTTTTAAAAAATACACATTTTTTGGCCCCCCCCCCCCCCCCTGGATCCGCCACTGGGCAGACCAGACAGCCAACCACTAGACAAACTCACATCTCGCTAGAATTCGAACGCTAATCCTAACCCCTTACCCTTACCCTAACTCTAATCCAATTGCATTGTACTCGTGCGCATGGTGTAGTATTCCGAAGTTAAGCCATTGGTACTCAGTGCACGTGTAGCCTTGAAAATATAACTTTCCTTTTTGGTTTCAGGAGACCTGTGAGCGACCAATAGACATTGAATGTCGGACTCGGTATACCCATGTTCCTTCAGATGCGACTGGACAGGTTTTTGATGTTGATTGTAGCATAGAGGGCGGGCTAGTATGCAGCGGATCTAGCCAAGGTTCTGCGGATAACTTCACGTGCCTTAATGCCTACGAGGTCCGGTTGTTGTGTCCTCAACGTGAGTAATTTCTGAGTATAATCTTGAGGCCCGATGCACACGAGGCGTTATTCCAATAAGCCAGTTCGTAGATGCAATCTGCGCATGGGCAGATGAAGGTCATCCGGATCAAAATTATAAAAACCCATTAAAACGAATACTGGATTCGTGCTAGTGACAGTTATGTAAGCATTATTGATTATTCATCGGAGACACCTTCCCTGATACACAGGTGGAAGTATTCTTTT
This sequence comes from Strongylocentrotus purpuratus, assembly GCF_000002235.5. Classification (NCBI taxonomy): domain Eukaryota; kingdom Metazoa; phylum Echinodermata; class Echinoidea; order Camarodonta; family Strongylocentrotidae; genus Strongylocentrotus; species Strongylocentrotus purpuratus. The sequence goes on from NW_022145598.1 coordinate 20,211,499, forward strand.
CTCGAGGGCAAATCGCAGTTTACATGTTTTGTTACTGTATATTGTAAACATCGAAGTGTAGTCTGAGGACTTCAGAAATGGAACGTACTCAATGAAATGAAATTCAATTCCATTTCATTCAGTTAAAAAAAAAATATCACATGTTACAATCACAAATATTATATTAAAAAAAAAATATTGGACAAGGACATAGAAATTGATCTTAATAGGCTGCAACCTGAAAGGAAACATGAACCTTATATAAAATTTCACCCGATCCTACAATCCATAAGGTGGCGTATGGACCTGTTTCAGGGACTGCTTAAATTGATATAGCTATCATGTTCATGTCTGTCTTCTTTTGCAGAGCCTATCTATTGGACTCGCTGGTTTGACGAAGGCTATGGTTCCCCTGGCAGCAGCGATGAAGAAAAGTTCTCCATTCACAAGGACGTGGTAAGTCGAACCAGGCGCGTTCGCAGGATTTTTTCAAGGGGAGGTTTTGACATTTATAAATCGGGCCGAAAAATTTCGCAACGACTCAGCCGACCGCTGAATAGGCGGGGGGGGGGGGGGGGGGGGGGGGGGGGGGGGGGGGATAAGAGGTCACTTTTTTTTTTGGGGGGGGGGTCCCAAAAAATCGCAACGACTCAGCCGACCGATGAATAAGCGGGGGGGGGGGGGGGAAGAAGATACTTTTTTTTTTTTTTTGGTCTCGAAAATTGAAAATTTTGACATTTTGCTCCGTTGGGGGGGGGGGGGGGGGGGTAAGGTCAAATTTTTTAGGTCAGCCATGGGAATATTTTTTTTTTTATATTTTTTTAAAATCCAAATGGGGGGGGGGGTTTAGACACAGAAAAATACCAAGGGGGGGGGGTTAACCCCCAACCCACCCCCCCCCCCCCTGTGTACGCGCCTGAGTCGAACACTCCTGGGTTAAATATGGCCCAAGTCGTTCTTGTAAAGGGGTGACGGAGACATCATTCTGCATGATACTTGATTAAGCTTGTTAATTTAGAGGCATTGATTTATGATGTATTACTATAGGTGTGTCAGTTGGGTTTCAAAATGGGTGGATGGGCCAAGTGTACCCCTTCCTAAATCCTACACTGACTGAAGAGGATAGAACCTGTGGGGGATGCGTGTGAGGGCTATGGGTTATCCATTGGAGACATGCCATAATTTTGACCATTTTTATACATTTCTTATTGTTCAATCATTTTTGTCCTCCTTCCTTAACCCTAATAAGGCCGGGGGGCATTATGCCCCCCCCCCCCCTCCACGATTTTTCTGATTGCTCGAGAACGCATATGGATGGCGCCCCGCCACTCGCTGACTTTTTCTTTCGAGTCTTGCGCAACTTTTAAAAGAATTTTTTTGAAAATCGGACCTACGGTTACAAGGTCACGTGACCTTTTGTCTTTGCATGTCAGCCCGAAAATTGCTCATTTTCGTGATTTGTGTACAAAACATATGGAAAAGTCATTTTTCCTAAACACAGATCAAACATGGATTATTGGGTCTTGTTTAAAGTTTAGGTGGTTGTTTTGGGTGTCGAAATAGTTGAATTGTAGTAAGAAATGAAATAAAACAACAAAAACAATGAAATACATAAGAAATTATCAAAACAAGGGATAACATAAGGAATAAGCTGGCTCTTCCAATTTTTGTTGTTGTATTATTATTCAGAATGTTCTAATGAATATATGTAGTGAAAAAGAATGCCTAATTATGAATAATATATGATTTATTGGTAAAAATGTGAGATTTATGACTTTATTTGCATAAATTACCATAAATATGCAAATGAGTAAATTTTTCAAAAAATTGAAATTATCAAAGTATTCTATACACTTCACTTGACATGCGTGCAAATTTTCGAGGCGATCAGCCGCTTCGCGGTCGAGATCTTAAGGGGGGCATAATGCCCCCCCCCCCCCCCCCAGCCAAAGACCTCAAATAGCCCGGCCTTATTAGGGTTAAGAGCGCAGTGTCTCCACTGATCGCAAAACCCCCATGTTTTTTTCCTCTGTTGATTGGTCGCTTCACGGAAATGAACTTATTGGGGTGGGGATACCAGACGGTAATTGACGTTTAAAAAGTATAGCGTATAGCGCTCCGGGAAAAAAAAAGAAGTACAGTTACATATTTAGCCGACAAGATAGGCCTGCTGTAATGATATCCAAATATAAATCTGTCACATCAATTGCCGGGCTCTGAACACATGTATAGACTAACAATTTATTACCACACTGTTTAATTGTCCTTTTCTCCCCCATAGAACGACCAGCCACCTTGCGACTTTCCTCTGTTCGCCCAGTGTCGGGTAGCTGACACAACAACGTCCTGGGAATCCACGGGGGTGCAGCTCGAGTACCCTTATGCCTGTACTCCAGAGGGACTTTCATGTCTTGATAGTGACAACGTTGGAAATGGAGGATGTCAAGACTTCGAAGTTCGCTACGCATGCCCATATCCCAGTGGTGATTATTTTGCCTAAAACCCTTGCACTGGATGCGTCATTATTTCGTCTGATGTAGGATTGCGTCAGTGACTTCTAGATCATTTGACGCGCCATAATTATTAGATGTGCAAAAGGCGATTGCAAAATGAAAAGCTTTAACAATGCTTATAACCATGATAACTCTTTACATGCAACAATAATTATCTTCCTGTGGCACTTTGTAAATATCATGATATAGATATTCCAAAGGCTTCAAGATTATGTAACTGTTTCCAGTGCAACATTAATCTATAACGGTGTTAAAAGGGTTCTCCTTGAGCATATCAATACCAGACATAGATAAATTTCGCAAAGCCATTGTGGTGAACAAAGCAATCCTTCCGTCGATTGCTGCATATTGATGTGTGCAAAATTTCACGTGTGGCAAAAGAGACGCACGGTTATCAGCAAGAACGAGTCAATTTTTTTTTCTCGGGGTAATATTGGAGCGCTTTGAGCAGGCACGAAGCCACGGGGGGGGGGGGGGGGGGGGGGGGAGGGGCAAAAAAAAATCCAAGATCGGTCGAACTTTTTTAGACCCCTCCCCAGGACGTCGATCAATTACATGTATGTGCCCCCCAAACATCAAACTCTGGCTACGGACCTGGCTTTGAGCACCTTGCAGGGTGGATGTGTGCGCTATATAAAAATCCAATATCATTATTATTATTCTAAATCTTCGAAGTACACATCAATCATTCCGTAACACAATAATTATTGATCAACCTTCCAAAAAGCTTCCAAATACTTTCTTATGCAATGTAATGGCATGACCTTTACTCAACTTTATCTTTAAATTGTTTGAAAATTCTAATCTGGTTATTTCAGTTGCTTCTCCAACGGAATACTGGGATCTCAGCGGCCGTCTGACTGTTGATGGGGCCGAACCAACTGAATGTGGTAGCCATAGTCACAATATTCTTTACTCGAATACTGGCGGTTCCTCTGGCTCATCCTCTTCGGAAATACAGTACACTGAAGCACCCGAACAGGTAGATAGAGACAAATTCAATGACCCTTGCTTGTAAAGGCGTATTTATCATAATCGGAAAGGCTTTGCAGCAATCAACTCAAGGGCAATTTCAATATCTTATTGTATCACATAGAAATTATGTGTGGGATACCTATTGTCTCTGTAATGTTCGCAGCTTTCTATAGGTGATGGAAAAGGCTACTGAAATTTTCTCGAGGTGATCGATTTCTCGAAAGTCTTTGCTACCGTGCAAGGAAACGGGAGCCTTGCCCTTTGACTCAGAGTGGTTAAACAAATTCAGAAGACCCGCATTATACCTTTCCTGAATCAGCTTGAAGAGCTTTTGATCGGCTATATCAAATCTATCTCCTCCCTCTTTCAGCAACAGAGAACATCTTTGTCATATTCAATTCGATTTGGATCAGCTCCGTCCTATCTCATTCCACAAAATCCTCAAATCAGGCTGGTTTCAAATCCTTTCAATCCATTGCCCCATAACTATGGAGCAAACTCCCCGCATTTCTGAGAAATAGTACATCACTTTACTTTACATCCTAAAACATACCTCTACAATTCCTATTTTGTCCTTTGTATTATCTGGAAAAAGTGCCGTATAAATCTAATCATTATCATTATTATTGTAATTATTATGATTGTTATTATAATTATCATTATCATTGTTGTTGTTATACCATTTTCATCTACTCAAACAACAACCTTTTCATGTATGATATTATGTTCGTTGGCATAAAAAGCATTATATTCCGGACTTTATTATCATCAGCTTTCACAGAAATGTGCAGTACAGACCACCAACGGCGGCATTAAGCTAGGAAACTTTGATGGGGAATGCCTCTCCAAGATTGGCTGGTGCAAAAACGGAATGACTGTCTCAGTGTGGATCAAGCAGCAAAACCGTGTAACGAGTTCCAATATGGTTTTCTTCACCAGTGGCGGCGATGAGAGTGATTCCAACGGATTTGCTTTCGTCCAAAAATCAAGTGATAAGGTGCGGTATACAAATCTTAAACTACCCTCCCCCCAAAAAAAAAACAAAAAGTTAACAAATACAACATTTAAAAAAAGGTTACATCGTTAAATTCTCATCGTTATTATAACCTAGAATCTTCATTAGCCATTTTTTATCGTCCCGACAGTAGCCTTGATAGCAACTGGACAGACGGATGGAACAAACATTTCCGAGCAAGCTTCAAATCTTCAAACAGCACCCTAGTTAACGCTGGAGTATTGAAACGCTTTGCACACCAACGTAATACCGCTATAACAAAAATTAGTACATCAATGCCGAGAAGCAATAATTCTCAACCGTTTCCCCAAACGAAAATCCCAACATAACGTGTATTACCAAATGCATGCTTTTTGTTATCATTTGTAGATTTGTTTGCTCATAATTATACATCTCTTGTTTTCTTTCCTTCTTGCATGAATGTGCATGTGCATCACATAGAACTACTACGTCCATTTCAGGAGTGACGGTTTGTACTGGAATGATATAGTCCTTCCAGAAGCTGACATACCTATTGACGAATGGTTCCACGTGACCCTGACGTTTAAAGACGCCATTGAAGGAAAGCTTTACATCGACGGCACATTAAAGGGTATAAATGATCTTTCAATAACATGGGTTTTTGTAATCAGAATCTCATGTTTTACATGGAGTGAATGATATATATGAAAGGTAATATTTTTCTTAATGTCATTGTTGGGAAAGAAGTTCCATCAACACGAACCTAAGGGCAATTTCAAAACCATATTGTATATCCCATTGGAATCGGGTTTGTTTTACTTAAAGGTACTTTGTCCCATTTGCAGGCCAAAAATGAAAAGGTTAAATTCCAACGCCATTTGAAATATAATACTAATTAAGAACTTCCCTAACAAAAAAAGGGGGCTTGGAAATATCTTTAAGTGGGACAATAATGACTACTAGTTGTCGAATCGACTTAAGAGCTATAGAGCCAGTAAGTAATAGTCTGATTTTCAGACCATTGTACCGAATGGTCGTACGTTTTTTGCTGCGCAAAGATTCAATCAGTTTAATGTTGGCCAATACAAGTGGGTTATTGATGTAGACAAATGCTCATGTACCCTTTACAGCTCATTTTATGCATGTTATCACCAAAGAAGAAAAAAGCCAGTCAGTCACTCAGTAGTGTCTGACAGTGAAGTCTAGCAATTAAACGGGTTTCCTTGCATAATTTGAATATTAGGACACTGCTAACGTTTACATTTCACAGATAGGACATACATGACATATTCATAATTCCTGCAAAGTTCTACAGAATTTGATGTTGGCTGCAAAAGGGTCATAGTATCTTTAATACGTCATTGTCATGTTCGCGCATTTCAACAGATGACGCACTTTATGCCTCCTCGCTTCGACGAGGCGAGTTGGCTCAGTCGGTAAATCGTCTGCCTGTCGAAGCACAGATCGTTAAGAACACACTGCACTATTCGTATAAGAGTAGGGGAAACCGCGGTGTAGTGATCCACGTGCACAACCCCAATCACTGTTATACCGGGAGGAGAGACTCAACGGTGACAGCGGTTTAGTTCGCTTTTCACCTCCCAGGCACAGGTGACGCCAAATACTTAATGGATAATAATTGATATCCATCGGGTCCAGCCATTTGGACAGAAAAAAGGGCTACGAAGTTGGTTATCAGAAGGAAAAGGGGACGAGGATGAAGAAAAAGGAAAGGAAGAAGAAGGAAGAGGAAAAGCAGATGCAGAAGAAGAAACTAAAGAATGAGAAGATTATTATATATATATATATATATATATAGAGAGGAGTTGGAAGGTTACACTTTATTGGCGAAACAGTCTGTATAACTCGTACCAATAAAGTGTAACCTTCCAACTCCTATATCTACATTTGCTCCTACAGTTGAGCACTGTCAGAAATTGCAGTTTCACTAAATTTGCTTAGATATATATATATATATATATATATAAATAAATAAATATGTGTATCTACGAAATAAGACATTATAATGTGTTGGTGCTCTATCGAAATTCGTTTATAGCTTCGGCCACAGAATCAACAATAGAACTGAACAGTCGTGATTACCAAGACGACTTCATCATCGGGTCCAGCCAGTCGAGTAGCAACATAGCTGATGCAGCATTCTGTGACGTCAAATTCTTCGACTTTGTCCTCACAGATAAGGCGGTGAACGGTCTCTACTTCTGTGATGAAACAGGTATGGTAGACAATAGAAACTTGTGTTTATCAGCTATTATGTAACATGGATGCGATGTCACTTGTGTTAATCTAGAGAGTTAGTAATACGGTGCTCGTAGATAATTATGTGAGTTTGTGATCTAACTATCCATTTGTCTATATACATTAACAAAACAAAATATATCCACATTCAAAAGAAAAAAAAAACTATGTACCCTTTTTGCCAAAATCAGGTAATTTTTGTGAATGTGTTGTAGAGCCTCTGTTGTTCGTAAAAGGAGTCATATATTTTTTGGTGAGAAACGTACTTAGTGAGAAACGTACTTGACATAAATGCAAAATAGTGGAGGGGTATTTTCGACTCCACTAACTATAGTACGTTAACTCTTATGAATATGATGTGACGCCATCGGGGAAAGATATGTCCTGGAGACTCAAGGCTCATTGATAAATTTGGTCTTGCGAACCGGCTTATAACTTTTCTAATGGTTCCCCGGGACCGGCCTACCACCGCTCCAAAAGACTAACATCCGAATATCGAATGACCCGAGCACTCATTTTTGCACCTTGTAAGTAGGTCTCTGTTTTACCCATACCTATACTGTAATAAATATATCAAAATGAATATAAAGAGAACAGTTACCGAAGTATATTTGTGTGAAAGGCCTAGACTCTCAAACCAGAGGTCCCGGGTTCAATCTTTGGGGCAAAAATATTTACAGAGCTGCAGACGGAGAACGTTCGTGTACCTACTCTTGGAAAATATGACCATATCATCATCGTCATCATCATCTTCTTCATTATTATTTAATTTCCATGCCTGTTATCTCATTATACATGTTCGTGTTTGACCTGTTGCTACGGTGAAATACATGCACTTCTCTACATGTTCTTACCCATTTGGGTAATTCCATAAATATTAGGGACCCACCTTGTGATATTTTTGGTGTCCCGCTTACATAAGGAACCCACACGGAATTGTGGCTCTGAGTAAAGACTTAAATAGTGGGGTGAGATTGTTAAGTGATTCTAGGTATGAGGATGCAACATTTTGCTTGGAAATCACTTTACAATCTCCCTCCATTATCTAAGTCTTTACTCAGAGCCACAAATTCGTATGGGTTCCTTGTGTGAGTGGGACACCAAAAAATGTCACATGAGAGGCGCTTATTCATGGAGTTACCCATATTCAATAATTTCTCATTACAGTGACCGATCCTGAGGTGCTTTCATTGACTGTAGAAAGTCACCATCTAAACCCCGAACTTACTATAAAATGTGAGGTCAGAGGTTATCCACTTACCGGCGTCAAGTGGTTCATGACAAGCAATATCACCAACCCTGCATTGGTCATTCCTCTTGAACAGCCATTACCTTTTGCCGTGATAACTGATGATAGGGCAGGTTGTGTCATGACTTCGCAATTCATCGCTCACGACTTTGCAACCAATTTTCCTGACGAGAACGTTACCTTTATTTGTTCCGGTGAATTCAATCATAATAAGGACTTCACAAACGTCTTTGTGGATCTGCGTAAGTATAAAAAGATTAGGCCCTATTCCACAACATTTTGTCATTTTATGTTTATGCAGAGGTTGGACTTTCATGTGGAGACTATATTAAAGAACCCACAGTCCCTTAATCTTGGCTTTACTATTAATTTTTGAAAGTTGCTACAGTATTTTCTCTTTATTTCTCTGTATTAATGATTATTATTCCAGAATATTTGCTGTGTTACACCTGTATACGAATTTACAGTCTCTATCTTTGTCGAATAGAACATCACTTATCAAAGGTTGTCTATATGACTATTATTGGTGCCTACATTATAAATATTTATCTATAAAGTCAAATAATTATGTTGTTCCTTTGAAACTCTATTAGATATAAATGAAATGTCGTTTGAATGGAAGACGAGTGAGTTAAAGAACCTGTCACACTTAAAACACTAAAAATGGTATTTCTGTAGATCACACATTATATTGGTACATTAAAAAGTCCAACAAATATAATGAGTGAAATGCAAAATGAGTTAATGGCCCACACCTTATTCTTTGTGTCCTTCTTGTTTAAAAAAAAAAAACTAAATTGAGATTTAATTACAGAAAATCGCAATGGACCGAAGCCCCAAAATCACGAAGAGTTTTGAAATTTGCAATGTAATTCTTTTACTTTTTGGTATGCAGATCAAAAATTCTGTCGGCATGTATATCGCATTCTGTCGGTATATTTCTACCGACGAATTCAATACCAACCAACATATGCCTATCTACGCAGAAATATTAGGGGTCGTAATGTCCCGTGCATCTGTATGACTTGTAATCTATGAAATACATTGCGAGAGCCTAAGGTTCTAAATTCACTATCTGTTTTTTGTTGTTGTTTACTTTAAATTTTTCTCCATGACAGCAAATGAATGTGAGAGAGGTGCTGGATTTGAAAGTGGAGAGATTCGACCTGTGCAGATAACATCAAATGTGGTAAATGAGTAATTAGATTATCTGTTTTCTTTAAAATTCCACCATAGGATCGATATGCCTATATGGAAAGTACTTAAAAGAATGAGATACCTCTTCCAGAAACCAGCGCGGTTACAATTATGGTATTAGACTCGGGGAAATGTATTTATTATTAATATATTGAAATTTGTAATGCCTCCGTTACGAAGTAGCCGGAGGCATTATATTTTCGGGCTGTCCGTCCGTACGTACGTCCCGTTCTCGTGATCGCGTTATCTCAGGAACCGACAAATGGATTCCTACTAAACTTTGGTCATGTATGTAACTTGCAGAGCCAATTAATTGATTGGATTTGGGGGTCACGAGGTGACCGATGGATGATGACCGATGGATGTATTACCATCAAACTCAAGACATGTATGTTTCTTGCATTTGGGGTCATGAGGTCAAAGATCAAAGGGTCATTCATGTATATGAGAAATAGCTTGTAATCACGATATTCTGAGAACCTGTTGATGGATTTCAACCGAACTTGAATTTGACAAATTTCTTCCATTTTGGTTTGTAAAATTGCTCTATGACGGAGGCATCACTTTCGACTGCGCGCAGTCGAAGTTCCATCTAGTTCATCTTTAGACTATTTAATAAATAGGTTCATCTACCCTGAATATTTGTCTATAATACAGTACGTATTGTGTAAATAATGTAATATTGTGAATTATATTATTGATTACAAAACTCTGTAAAGAAATTACTTAAATGTTCTTCTTCTTCCACTACTACTACCACCATTACTACTGCTCCAACTAATATTATTATTATTGTTATCAGCATCACCATCATCATCCTTATCATCTTCGTTATCATCGTCATAATAATTATCATCATAAATAACCCTCTTCCTCCTCATCATCATCATGTCTTTTATCCAGGAGTACGTTGGGGTGCCCTCTCTAAACGGTGGATCTCCTGGGTTTCGACCCTTACTGACACATCAGCATACATAAAATTTGACTTTGGTCTTCGTCACAAGGTAATTGTTACGTCACTATAGCGAATATTATTGACTGTAGCTGTAGGCCCATGGTAACCGTAGGAAGGTCATCATTATTAGTATTATTGGGCAAATTATTATTAATATCATCATTATTATTATTATTAATATTGTTATCATCATCATCTTCATCATTAATATCATCAACGATCATCCATGTTAATGACAATTTATATTATCATTGTTCTGTCCACAGTTTGCAGGCCTGGTTGTCCAGGGTACAACCTCGTCCTTCATATCAACCTACGAAGTGTTCTACGGCGACTCGCCATCTGACCCCTTGACCTTTCATTCAGTAAGACATCCCGATTCATCGTCATTTGCCAGTGTAGATTCACAGTCACACCCAAAGAAAAACGTTTCACAAAGTAATATTTTCAACAGTGTAGCCACAGGCCTCATAACGCTTTTGTGATGTTAACAATGTGAACACACACCATGTCCACACCTTCATTATTATTATTATTATTTTTATTTTATTTTTCAATACGCCGGAACACACCGTTCTTACCATGGCTGCCGTGAAAAAACGATTTGGGACCAGAAAAATATTTCATTGCGATGTAATAAATCACAATCCGATTACTTTACGAGGGCTAAAAGCTGTAATATTAGTGATCAAAAAAATATTGGCTACTGATCATTCTCGATGAATAGAAGATTGGGCCGTCAGATCATCTCAATCTCACTTATCAGGGTCACTTAATTTCAGAATTTGAACAGTGGTTCAGGGTCGGTGTGGAATTCTTTCAATCCGGAAATTGAATCTCGGATCATAAGACTCCGCTCACGGGACACGGATGGCGCCGATGAAGCCCGGGTAGAATTCTACGGATGCCCCATCGAAGGTATCGTTCTCCTTAAACTCTCATTCAATAGCACTGTTGCCTATAAAGGTGGAATATTTTTTTTTTTTACCTCTTTTTATCAAATATTTTTGACAATATGATTTTAATCTTGAAAGATAAAGTCTTTAACTTCTCTATATTGATTGTATTCAAACTGCATTGATAAATCTAAATAGTCAAAGAGATTGATCTATACTGTTCCAGAAAGAATAGACCATTTCATCACAATGATATGCTATTAATAATTATGATTTTACCGTTATGATGAGGTTATTATCGTCAATACATTCTTCATAATCAATATCACTTTTGATTGTAATATGATTCTTGATGTCAGTATTAACCTACTATTATGTAATCAATTAATCCGATGAAATACTATTCGGTTTCTAAGAATTATGATCATAACTATCGACATTTCGCTTGACAGTGTTAATACTACCTTAGGCCTGCATAACTGTATTGATATGAATAAGTAGGCCCTTGGAAGTATATTGTCTTGATAAACTCGCATCAAGCCCGGTCAAATAATACATACTTGTTATAGTATATCCATATCTAAAGAAGATTTCAAACATGGAAAATATTTGGTCAAATTTTAAACCTATCTCGTTTCTTCTGTCCCATTACAACCTATCCTCATGCACATGAATCACTGGTAAGCTACACTACTAGCACCCAAACTGCTGGTGCGTAGTGAGTGAAATTTCGTCGTAATGATTCCTTATTTCACATGTTACACAAAATCAAAGTATTTACACATCTACTATGGATTTCAAACAATGTATTTAGCCTTCACGCCATTCGCACTCTCTTACCAAATGTAATTTCCTTTCCATTGGTATCTTTAAGATCCTGTGCTAAACTTAACAGAACTGATCAGCTCATACAACACAACTACCAACATTTACACTCTGCACTGCGAGGGTTCCTACTTCCCGCCACCAGAGGTCACGTGGTTAGCCGATGGTCAGGTGATCTCCGAACCACGGTATGTCACTGGGTCACCGGTAGAGGGCGTTTTAACCTCCAGCAAAGAGCTTGAGTTGACAAACTTCGAGGTCTCGGATGATGAGGTGGTGTTCACTTGTGTGGTTGCGGCAGATGGTGCAAACATCACCCAGAATATACAAACAGAATATGGTGAGTGTGTGGTTACGATTTGTATATAAAATAAAGAAACGTGTGGAATCTTTTTTTGTCACTAGACATCCTAATCGCGATTTTCAGAATTGTCTTAAAGTTCTTCACATCTGTCCAAGTTTCTCTTAGTTGTATTAATGCTTCCAATAGTTTCTTCTCAGCTGAACCTCTTAACGAAGCTTGTCATTGGGTTTAGTGTACTTATTCTTTTCAAAAGAATGTCAATTTGTCTCTTAGGAAAAATTGTTTAACACCATGTAAATAAGCTTCAACTGATCTAGAATGAAGACTCCTCCATTTAGATGTCTGCCAAACGTTTGTTTAATCTACTGGGATCATGTATTACCATAATCTCTTCATTAATGGAATATTCATTTCAGTTTTCGATCTTGCATTCACCGTTTCACTAATCCTAACTTTAATTTTGAAAGAGTCTGCTGCCCTTAATTGCAAATATTTTGTTTTTCTTTCACAGCCTTTACTGGACAAATATCTGTCGAGAATACAACCGAAATCAGGTATCTTCAGTCCGTTTCTTTCGAGTGTACTGCCATGGGGGACGACGTCTATACGATGGATTGGTACTTTACCAACACCACACATACCACCCCTATTCTCCTAGTAACTGTAACCGGGGTCACAACTGTAGGGTTCACGGTTGGGGATTCCACGGGAGTGTTTACATTGACCGTTCAAAGTTATGGTGAGGATCGAGATGGAACGTACCAATGCTCTGTGAACCGGGCCACCAAGCAGGGGAACATCACTACCAAGGCTGGTAAAAATTGGTTCCATATCTTATTCAAGTTGATTGTCATCCTAAATTAATTTATGTTTAGAATATATTCAAAAGAGATACAAAGTTTTGCAGTTATACACAGAAAATATCAACTGACTCAATTTTTGGTTTAGTTGCAGCTATGATACGACTGTGTTGAGACAACAATATTAATTTAATGGAATATAGCCTAGAAATCCTGCTGTTAAAATAACTGGCCCAGAAGGGCAAACTACCTAATGTTGCAGGTTAAACAAACATGTAATACATTTTAAGAAATAAGGAAGCGACACAATTCTCTTGAGATATGCAACCAAAATGCATCCCAACGCTCCCTTCCCCCTCCCCCCCCCCCCCCAAAAAAAGAGCTTCATTTTATCAAAACGTTTTAATGCCATTAAGATCATAACTTATTGAAAAGCCATGGTAAATTCACATAGAATATATTTGTATTGCAGAGTGTGTTATCCTAAACGGACGTTTATGGAGTTCACGAAAACAATTATGGTGTACATTTATTTCATAGATCCGTGAAAAACAAGCCTTCCCCTTGGATTAGCACAAAGTATTAACTATTTAGATATCTGAGTAACGTTTTACGAATGTATCATAGGTACAAGTTTTGCCACATCGCATTAGACGCGTAGGCTTTTATATTAAAATTAAAAATAAATGGTAAATCAGGAAACGATTTCGTGAAATGAAGCATAGCTAACCAGGTAAATGAATATTTTTCTCCAGATATTCTCCTGGTTGTGACAACTGCCGACCCTGTCTACCACCAAAGCAATTCCTCCTGCACCCTCACATGCATGGTCGTTTACTACGGAGGCTACCCCTCTGCTATAGAATGGACTCTTCCAAACGGAACTGTTATATCAGGGAGTGATTCGGATGGACTGTACCAAGTATCGGAGACTGCAGGGGAGGCAGCCAATGTATCCGAGTTGATTGTGCAGGGTGAATACCAAAACGGAACATATACCTGCACTGGACGTACGGCCAAAGAGGCATGGTCAGACGCTGTATATGTAGCAGAAGGTACGAAGCCTAATCAAGTATATTTTATAAATATCAAGAAAATTAGTGGAAAAAGCTAGCTAAGCTTGCCTTTTCTTGATGAGAAAAATATAATGTTGGCCCTAAAATAAATGTGCTGAGAGCTAGAAGAATGTTAACACTGTGTTGAGGTCATGATTCGGGAACGCAATTTTTGATGTCAGCGAGTATAACATATACATACATGTTTATCAAGTTTTTAATAATATTTTAAAGTCATACTGAGATTAATAATTTTACCGGCGCATGGGCGTGTATGAAAGCGGTAGGTGTGCGTATGCGTATGTGGGTGTTTGTTGTGTATGCTCAAAAAGAAATAAAAACAAAAACACTTTCGGTAGAATTATTAATAATTCAAGCCTACGTGATTGCGTACAGTGTTTCTTTTTTGTAACGTTTTATATTCATTATCTTCTTTTTCATACCCCTTTAATATCTTACATACAATGTTGGAAATTATAAGGGCCCCGTTTTATAAAACTGCTCTCAGCCGACCAATTACCACTATCTCAGTAGCTATAACAATTATTGTAACATATTACTGTAATTGATAACAAGTTTTATGAAACAGGGTCCAGACCCCTCGATAAAAGTATCCCATGCAATCAGGGATGCCCACTGGTTGTGAGCGTGAAATTAAAAAACCTTTCTTCATTATTCATAATTCCAGGTGAAAGCTTCGAGATTACAAGCCTATCGGGAAACTATAACTTCACCCTCCTGTCTTACACCGCGGAATGCGTCGTCTCCTTTGTCGGACCCCAGCCCGCAGTCACGTGGGTTACGCCCGACGGTGGTGAAATAACATCAGGTGACAGTCACGTCAGCAACGGCTACTTGACCAACGTCTTAGCAATTTCATCCACAGACTTCTCCAGATATGATGGGAGTTACACGTGCAAGGTTTCTAGTGGCGGTCTCATGGTAGAAGCCGACATCTCGCTCCAATACGGTTAGTAGTTGGCCGAGTCGCCCCTTTGTCGCTATTTTACGAAATTCTACCTCCAAAACTTTTGATAAGTGATAAATGATGACAATGAAGATAAACAGGAACATAACGGGGCTGTTATATTAATAATTTTGTTCACGCTTAAGACGGTAAATCAAACAGGAAAAAAGGATACAATTTCTCGCTCACATAACGTCAAACTAAGATTATATATTAATGAAAAAGGTGATGTGCTACACCACAATGATAACAACTTCCTATTGTGTGTATGTTTACTTTATCATTTAAATCATTGACATATTATGATTTGCTTAGCGTTATTCAGTTATTCACACGCACTTGCTGAAAATCAGTCATATCTGCTGATAAATATATATCTAAGTTTTACCCAGAATAAATCAATACAATTCAATTTACTACATTCATTTATTACTTCATTCAATTCATTGTAGCATACGATGGAGAGTTAACGCTGAATGTGACTCAACGATTCGAGCTTGGTGAAGACGTCAAACTCACATGTACTGCATCGGAAGGAGACATCGTGGACGAATTTACCTGGTCAAAGGTCATTGATGGATGTAAGTAGTGGGTCTACCCTCGTGCAACCTCATACTTTCTTTGTACGCCGTTATATACTGCAAAATATTGGGTAGAAATTGCTCAACAGGGGTATAACAATGTGTCCAACCAAGTTTTGAGTAGTAGTAGGCCCAACTCTGGCAATTTTGTGTGTGCTCAGTGTGTGGTAAAAGATGATCTCGATGGGGCCAAACATAATCCCCCATGAGGCATGAGATCGCCACACAGATGGTCGTGCTAATAAGTACCCTAATGTTTTGTCATTTTCACCAATCAATATTCTTAGTCAGATAACATGCTCCAGCTATCTTCACCGTCAATTACCTACATTAACCCAGTTCGTAATTTCAGTCCTATACAAAACTATACAAAATGATAGGCCTTACCCTAAACCTAACCTAAAATCAATTACAACCTTCACCCTATTTATGCCTATCTAGGCCATAAATGGTTCTGGGTGACATTTTCACGCTGTCGCAAGTGAACGCAAATAATTATCCCTTCAGAAATCTAAAAATTTATTAAAAATATGAACAAAAGAGGTGTTGTGGTCTAGTGGATAAGACTCCCGACCATGAACCACAAGGTACGGGGCTCGAATCCCGCCGCGGCACTAATGTCTTTTGGCAAGACATTAATTTATACAGTGTACCTTGATGTCACTTAACACAGGTGTAGTAAGTGGGTACCTGGTTGGAGATATTCCTTGAGTGCACTAAGCGTTACGGTTACCGGAGCTAAAGCCAGGGTATTAATATCCAAAGTCATTTAGAAGCGCGTAGAGACGCTGTATCATAATGTGATGTGCGTTTTGCAAGAACGACATATTTTTCTTATCATTATCAAAATTTAAATATGTTTTTGCGGGCAACCCATCTCTAGGTACACCAACAGTTTCATATTCTTTTTTTTCCAGCTACATCGATGCCCGTGGTTCAGGACGACATCTTTAAGCTATCAGAAGAGACTAGACAGAGCTCCCGCAGCAGCTTTCTAGAGATTGCGATGTTTTCACGGATTGACGAAGGCAACTATGAATGTAGCGTCAACGGCGGATCTAAGAAGATCGACCTCTCCGTCTCAGCCCTACCAGGTAATTATTATCATAATCATCATCATCATTTTTATTATTATTATCACCATTGTTGTTGTCATTATCATAATTATTATTACTATTACCATTATTATTGGTATCATTGTTATCATCATTGTTGTTATAACTATTATTATTATCTAATTGTTAAATCTTCGATTTAGCTGTCATTTGCTCTTCCTAAACGATGTACAATCACGTGACCAAGCCTAACTTCTGGATCATATCATCACATCTCCGCCGGAAAATACGTCTTATGTTTTGGATGCAATGTGAACACAGTGTGCTACATATCTCATTGCTGGTCACATTCATACTTCCCCCCCCCCCAAAGGTTGCTTAAATAATCCAGCTGTATATTTACATTGTAAGACTTTGTCCTAGGTACCACAACAGGTATCAATTGCAACCGGAATTGCTCCAGATTGAGGAACGGCAGCACAACCGTCCGATGAAATGTCATTGTACATGTATACGTCAAAAATATAACTTGTATAGTGTAATCAAACCTTTTGTTCCACGCAGTCCTAGAAAATAGATGGACCTCTGCAACGATGCTTACAAACTCTCCTTCTTCAGTAATGAAATGAACAGCTTCACTTCGAAACTTCAGGGGGTGTTTCACAAAGATCCTGAGTTGAACTTATCTCTAAGTTGGACTTAACAGTGATGGAAAGCTGTTAGCATCTTTAAAACAAATGTTTAAAAGTTATTTTAAAAGGCATAAAATGTTGATTCAAAACATTTATATTTTCTATTATCTTGGGAGATTTCATGTTCTTGATGTGGATTTTATGAAGAGTCTATAATACTTGAATTTTTGCTTTTGAATATATTTTATTTTAAGGCTACAAATGGCTCTCCGTAGTTTTAAAGTCCAACTAAGAGTTAAGTTCGACTTAGGATCTTTGTGAAACACCCCCCAGGAACACCAGGGCGAAGAACAACATCCTCGAGAGATGATGGCATTAAGTGTATGTGATCACAACTTGAAGATATCACCTTAATGAATGTACCCTTCTCGCAGATTGTATCACGATGAATCTTGATTTATCGGGGTGTATTTAATTCTTGGTGTATTAAAGTTCCATTTTGTGAATTGTTTATTGGTTTGACGTGCATTTTGTTTGATTTTTATTTGTTCATTATTGTTATACCCTTGACAGTGTTGTGGATTTATGTTATTGGCGCATGTGTTATTTTTATATATAAGGTGGCAAACGTTTGAATGAATCTAAAATGTATATAATTTCGAGAAGCTTCATGATGAATATTCTATCTCCTTCTTATCTACTGTACTTTGTTGTGAGTGCATGTCTCGCGTGCTCCTTCGTTTTATTTGCAATATTTGATATCTAGTAAATATTATTGAATTATACGTGTGTGAAATTGTGTGCGTCAAATTTTGAGTATTGCCAGAGGCTTTGCATGAAAATGTAAACCAGTGTTTCTACAACCCATTCAAAAAGGAATATTAATTTGTATTGTGACGAATACAAAAAGGGTTCAACCTCCTTCAACTGTCTGAGCAACTGGTTACAACCACATATTTTGTGAGACTATGACGCTTCTGACGCACATCACCACATAGATTATAATGGCCAGCACTTACATGTATAAGCAAGTATCTCGGGAGAAAGGTAAGTCAAATACTTCTCCATTCAGGAGAGTTTCTAATTTTGTTAAAGGGGTGCTGACAAGTTTTTCTAACCAATAATAAGAACAGAAAAAGGTGGTCCATACATAAAAATTATTTGACAAGAGTAAAATCAATCCCTGGAGTCGCCCTCGTGGAACTATGATTGGAGCCATGCCAATTTAGTTTTGTTTAAGTGGTTGTTTTACTTTTTGATTTTTTTGTGCCGTCAAATTTTCTTGGTGTATTAAAGTTCCATTTTGTGAATTGTGTATTGGTTTGACGTGCATTTGTGTGATTTTTATTTGTCCATTATTGTAATATCTTGACAGTGCTGTGGGTTAATAAATATAGGCGCATGTTTTATATTAATATATAATGCTCGAGTGAAGCTAAAATGTATGTAATTTCAAGAAGCTTGATGATGAATAATTCGCATTCTATTCCTTTTTTATTTACTGTACTTTGTTGTGAGTGCATGTCTCGCAATATTTGGTACCTAGTGTGTGAAATTATGTGCGTCAAATGTTGTGTTTTGCCAGAGGCTTTGCATGAAAATGTAAAACAGTGCTTCTAGAACCCAATCAATAAAGGAATATTTGTGTGTATTGTGACGAATACAAAAAAGGGTTTAGCATCCTTCAATTGCCTGAGCAAATGGTTACAACCATGAATCTCGTGAGACTGTGACGCTTCTGACGCACATCACCACATAGATTAAAATGGCCAGCACTTATAAGCAAGTATCTCGGGAGAAAGGTAAGTCAAATACTTAATTTTGTTAAAGGGGTTCTGACAAGTTTTCTAATCGATAATTAAAACAGAAAGAGATGGTCCGCATATTTAGAAATTATTTGACATGATTAAAATCAATCCCAGCAGCCATCATGATTATAAAACATATGTTGAGTTCATGCCTTTGAAATATGAATCTTATGATAATTGTAAATGAATGTGAAGCAATGTTAGGCCTGCATCCTAATTCGATATTTGATATCTTTGGCAAACTATCAAAACTATTAAAACTTGTTCTTAATTACAAAATGTCTTTCCGACAAACTAAATCGATCGATTTTCCCGATGAGAATAGTAAACCACTTTGGTAGAGCCAGGGTGTGGTGTATAAAATCTAAATATATTAATAAATGATAAAAATAAATAGACCTGTATTCATGGTATTCATGGTATTCATGATATTTCCCCTGATCAACTTTTCTCCAGGGCATTTGAGTCTACTTCTCGAGCTCCGTATATCATTACTCCGTACATCAGAATCACTGGACATGGATGTAAACCAACAATAACAGACGTCCCGTAATAGTTTTAAGGATCATAAATTGTCATATGATATAATTTGATTCGATTTGATTTGATATACTCATAGATTATGAAATTTGTTTTATATTACGAATAGCATGAATAAAGTTTTAAACGTAATTTTTTATTAATGTCAATACTAACAAAATAAATTATATATATATATCAAATGTATGTTATACGAAGAGATAATTTACATGCAGTTTCATTTATATCGATATGTCGTAATTGATATAACAATATCGCAAGTTGTTATAGACCAGTGAGGTGTTTTTTCGTACACATATATATATATATATATATATATTTATAGAATGTTCAAATTTTGCATAGTCTCTAATATTATAAAACTTCCTTCATCACTTTGAAAATCTCGTGAATAATGAAATACCACCGAAAGAGCTGCTGATGTGTCAGAGTTTTAAAAATGACATGTATGAAATTATTGTTAATATTTTTAATTTGTTCTTGTTGCTGTGAGATCTAACACTGCATAATTAGACCAATAATCAGCTATTGAGAACATGTTTTGTTAGGTTATATGTCAGGCGGGATGTGGTATTATCATAACCATGCTATCGCGGTTTGAATGTATTTTTGTATCTCTGTCTTGAAACCCATGTTAATTATTTGTATTTATCTTTTAATCATGAACATTATTTTCGATGTGAAATATCCAAGGTAAATCTACCATGACAAAGATTAAAACTAGAACCAAAATGCTTGATAAATATCTAATTAGGAAAAATCATGATGGCTTAATATTCTACAGGTGCATCTGTTAAAATATATGTTAGCGAATATGTTGAATGCTAGCCCTGTCATTATCACTAAGTTAAGCGTTCTTGGTTTTGGATTACATTCAACCATCATTCCTAGATATAGACTTGTCATGGACATAATTATTTAGCAGAGGTTGATCAAGGTTATAGCCTTCTTTAGTCAGGTGGCTTACCGTCAAATCTATTGATTATCGTTACTTGCCGGATAAAAGCACCATTTTTGGTACAGGGCTTCCTTAGGACTTACTAAACGAGATTAGGCTAGGAGCTCCCGGAAAAAATCAATTTAAGGGTGTGGGGGTGGGGGCGTCTTTTTGGAGCCCCCAAATAATTTTATAACACTGATTTGTTGTCGTACCAATGCAATGTTTGGTAAAGAGCTTCATTCGGACCTACTGAATGGTATAAGGGTAGGAGCCCCTGGCAAGAATATCACATAAGGATGTGGGACAGGGGCGTCGCTTCGTAGCCCCATAATAATTTAGAAGGTAATACAACATGTATTTGTTGTTGTACAAATGCCATTTTTGGCACAGGGCTTCCTCAGGACCTACTGAACGATATCAGGATAGGAGCCCCCGGCAAGAATATCATATAAGGGTGTGGGACAGGGGTGTCGCCTCGTAGTCCACACATAATGTGTAAGGTAATACAACATTGATTTGATGTTGTACAAACGCCTACAAACGGGGGCTCCTACCCTACCATCATTCAGCAGGTCCTAATGAAGCCCTGTACCAAAACGGCGTTTGTACAACAACAAATCAATGTTTTATTACCTTACAAATTATTTGTGGACTACGAAGCGACGCCCCTGTCCCACACCCTAAGATGATATTCTTGCCGGTGGCTCCTACCCTAATATCGTTCAGTAGGTCCTAAGGAAGCCCTGTACCAAAAATGGCGTTTTTAAAACAACACATCAATGTTATAACATTATTTGGGGGCTCCAAAAGACGTCCCCGCCGCCACATCCTTAAATTGAATTTGTTGCCGGGGCTCCTAGCCTAATATCGTTTAGTAGGTGCTAAGGGAGCCCTGTACCAAAAGTGGTGCTTTTATCCGGCAAGTAACGATAATTTTACTGAGCCACCTGACTACTTGTTGTATATTAGATAGTTTGTATTTATGCATTTTCTTCCAACAAAACGAAAAGTTGTATACAAACTAGTTACATATATATTATTAACGAAAATTAAAATACATATAATAATCATAATAAAATATAAATCAATTAAATAATTATACCTTTACAAAAAGAAATCTTAAACTACAGCTTGAACGTGATGGCAACCTCAGGAAATGAACAAAGGTCTGCCAAATTGTGATACACAGTTGACAACTAAATTATTCATACCTCTTGTAAATTTCAGTGTTGTTTTGTGTGTTTTCTATAACTCAAGATTGAGAGGTGGACTGGTTAAATTAAAGCTTTTGTTGAATACGTTTTGAGGTAGGCTTTAACATGTCACATTATCAAGAAACATGAATCAGGACAAATCACTTTTTCAAATGCTTCAAAAATTACAAAACTTAGCAAGGTTATGTACAATTTAGTTGTTAACTGTATTTAATCAAAAGGAAATTTATTATATAATGAAGGAAATATTTTTTGTTATGTGTGAAAGGGCATAACATTTATTGCGTTAAGTTTAACCGTGCATATTATATAAATGTATGTCTTTTGTTATGTATATTTGTTCTGCACAATACCCTACTAGCACACACTAGACCGAAATACTGAACAAAAGTAGAATAACATTATACATTATCCCCAATGGCCAATGACCGGTTGGTTTAGAGTCAGTTTGGCGGTTTAGGGACTAGATTAAAATAAAGTCGGTCGATGAACTGTTATGTACTTTCGGATCCTGGTCCTGGCCTTTAATGGACTATGTGAAATTGTTCAGATGAGAGAAAGTGGTGCTAAGGTAGTGACTCCAATGGTAGATGAAGAATTTAAGATAATCTGAAAGTTTGAGTGAAAACAGACCGTTATTAATGATAACAATTGGGAAAAAAGATCTGATCAATTGATTGATTCTCCCAACTATATTATTACAATTTAATTCGATGATGGGAGAATTTAATTCTTCACAAAGCAATTAATTGGCTTAATGTACCATTCCAGAAATTCAAGTGTTGAAAGATTTTTGTCATTTGTCTTATTTTCAGAGAAAAACGGTTGGAAATTTGTTTAAATGGTTAGGAGAATTTATTGTTAGACGGTGTTGCACAGTGACTCCTTCTAAAAAAACCACAAATATCTTTTCGGATTTTTTCAGGATTTTTTTTGGATGTTAAAGGGTCAGTAAGTCAGTTCGAGGGTCAATAAGTAACATTTCCTACAGCAATTATGCAGTTTTTCATCAACTTTCAACAATGTTACCGAGTGACTTGGTAACATTGTTGAAGGTTGATTAAAAAATTGCGTAATTTTAGTATAAAATATTGCTTATTATCTTCCTTCTACTGTACTAACCCTCTAACATGCAAAAAATCCTGAAAAAATTCTAAAACCACAAAGATATTAACGGTTTTCTGGGAAGGCGACACTGGTCAACATCCTGTAACAGTGATCAACAGTAAATTCTCCCAAACAGTTTTGAATTTTCCCAACCGTTTTTCCATGAAAAAAAATAAAACAGGCAATAACAAATCTGTCAACACTTAGATAGATAGATAGATAATTTATTGGTCCATATTCAAAAACATAGAAAATTGGCCTCCACTGGCAGCACATAAACATAATACAAAGTAGTTACAAAATAATTGATATGTCACATAATGTACATAAATTCACACGAGATCATGACATTAACAAAAAGCATAAGAATAAATTACATAGTAATAGGGAAAACTTAAGAAAGAAGTCGACATTCAAAGATTGAGAAGTGAGGAAAAAGTCGTAAGGAGACTGAGGAGCAAAAATAGTAATAAGAGAGAGAGGGGAGAGGGGGAAAGAGACAGAGAGGGAGGAGAGAGATAGAGAGATAGAGGGAGAGAGAGAGAAAGATAGGAACGAAAGGTGGACGTAAGGAGAGAAGAGGGTATAAATAGAGGGAGGGGAAAGAAAAGGAAAGGAAGGGGGACGAGTTATACACGACACATGTAACTGTCTATCTGAGAGGTAATAGACCAGTTTCGCAGTGTATCCACGCTGAATGCGCAGGTCCCCGCGAAGTGCGCGGACACGAATGACTCCTCCCACCCGCCAGGAACAATCGTATTCCAACAGGCAGAATGCGAGCCGCACACGAAAGACGCTACCAGGCTGGCAATACATTAGAGCTCGCCCAACCTAGCAACAACCAACGTACGCAACTCACACCCCGCCCACCAAAACACAACCACTCCCAACGGTGAATGGAGCCACCCGCATCCAGGCACCCCGACAAAGACCCACGCACCCAACCCGAACCTACTGCGAAACTGGTCCATTATGTTGCACATTTTAAAAAACCGGCTTTATGGTACTAATTATGCGTAAAAACAGAGCAGAGGCAAGATTGAACGGTGGGTCAATTGGGCAGGTGTTAGAGTTACAAGGAAAATATAAATATATAACTGGCTAACTGGCTGGCAAGAGACTTTCAAAAGGGTCATCGCTTGACATTAGCATTGAACATATGAATGACATTCGGTACAAAGGATTGTCTGTAACGACAGCGGTTGCTCCTCGGTACGCGTAGGCGAATACCTGAGCGATTGAATCCAAAGAAATGATGTAATGGATGTGATGGGTCATTCATTATTGTGTGAACTTTAAGTAACATACGTTTTTCATACACAGTACTGATAGGGGGAAGATCTGAATAAATTAACCGCTGGGCAATTTTCCTGAGTCTATCTAACTTTCTCCGATTTTGTTTTGAAAGATTTAGCTACAGTCCCATATACGTCCCGGACCGTCCCGGACCATCCCGGACCCCATCCGGGGTGATCCGGGATTCGGTCCGTGTTGACACCGTGTTGGCACCGGGGTGGTCCTGGATGGTCCTGGATGGTCCTGGATGGTCCTGGATGGTCCTGGGCGGTCCGGGAGTCGACCCCGGATGTTTTTGACGGTCAAAAACTGCCGGGGTGGTCCGGGACGGTCCGGGACAATAGTTTGATCCGGGGTGATCCGTGTAGCCACCGTGCTGGGTCCGGGGTCATCCGTAGTGGCGCCGGGGCGGTCCGTGTTGATCCGTGGCAGTCCGGGAGTGAGTTATTGACCGCCCAGGACCATCCAGGACCATCCAGGACCATCCAGGACCACCCCGGTGCCAACACGGTGTCAACACGGACCGAATCCCGGATCACCCCGGATGGGGTCCGGGATGGTCCGGGACGGTCCGGGACGTATATGGGACTGTAGCTTTGAAAGCATCACACTTTTTTTAACAAAACATCCCGGACCATCCCGGATCACCCTAGACCATGGTCCGGGATGGTCCGGAGTGGTCCGTGCTCGTCCGTGCTGGTCCGGCTTTATATGGGACTGGGGCTTTACCAAAAGTGCACAAAAAATTGAATGTCAGGATACTCTGTATAAGAGATTGGTAGAAGAGAACTAGAATCCTATTATCCACATGAAATTCCTTTAGTTTCCTTACATTTCCTAAACAGGCAATAACAAATCTGTCAACACTTAAATGTCTGGAATGGTATGTAGAGCCAATTTATTGCTTTGTGACGATTTACATTCACCTAAAATGTATTTAAATTGTAATAATATAGTTGGGAGAACTAAGGAATCGATCAGATCAGTTTTTTCCAATTTGTATCATTAATAATGGTCCGTTTTCACTCAAATTTTTAGATTATGTTGAATTGTACATCTAGAATTGAAGTCACTTCTTTAGCACCACTTTCTCTCATTTCAACAATGTTACTTGTTCCCTTTAAAGGAAACCGGTTCAACAGTTCATACTATATTGTTGATATTTTCAAGATTAATATCCTCTAAATATTTATCATGATGCTCTTGTAAATCAGTGCAATAATAAGAAAAAACAACCTTATCGGTTGCATGTTCTCAGTCATTAAAAGTACATTTAATAGTATGTTTGTACGTATAACTGCATGTAGGGTATGGAACCATGAATTTACATAAATGCTCCAATATTTGATGTTGTATATCTTTACAGAAGAAGCGAGTAAACGATTTTGTTCGTCAAATGTGTTTTTATGTTAACGATCGCCAAGACATTCGAGAATTTAACGCTAGAGTAATTAAATACGTTATTGTATATCCCATAAAAATCACGTTCAGATTAGACGCACTATAACTTGTACACCTGTATACGCCATTGTTATGTTCAATGAGCGATTGGCAAGGCTATTTCCTGACATCGCTTAAAGCTGATATTTCGCAAATCTTTGCGGTCATTTTTGTTTAAAGCTTGAACAATAAATTGCCATTGAGTTGAAGAATAATTGGCCTCGTGATGTTGGTGATTTAAAAGCTTTAGACCTTGGACTCTTGACTTGAGCGATGACCGAATGAAAGAGTAGTGTACATCATAATGAGTATCCCTTTTTTTAAGGAACAAAAATGAGAAAGCGAATAAGTGAGATCCGGAGAAATGGACAAAGAGATAGAGAGAGAGAGAGAGATATATATATATACGAAGATATATATATAGGCCTATATTTAAAAAATATATATTTATCAATCCTATCAAACAAGCTTCGCTTATAAGTTCTTCCTATAATAATGTGTCTCGGGAACAATTTATAAAGTGACCAGAAGGCCCACGAGATCGACAAGGTGTTTGAGATTATATGAAGTGTTTCTATTTAAAAGGGCAATTCCGGCCCATTTTTAAGTTGAATTGAATGAATATATAAAAATTAAACAAAACAGTGAAAGTAATTCTGGAATTATAAAGATTCGCACAATTTAATGAAACAGGAATATGTATCGCGTCGTGTCCGGACATCCACCCCTAACAACTACCACCCGGATAACTACCCCCGGACAACTACCCCCATAGTTGTTCCGGGGGTAGTTGTCCGGGTGGGGGTAGTCGTCCTAGAGGGTGGTTGCCCTAGGGGGTAGTTGTCCAAGGGGTTAGTTGACCTAGGGCATCAGCAACTCGCTCATTTGAATACAGCCTATAAGATGCACATTACTGTTTCATAAAATCATGCTGAAGTTAAGAATTCCATAACTTTCTTATATTTCGTCCGACTTTGATTAGGCTTTTGTTTAACTTTTCTCAATTAATTCAAATCAACTAATATGAACCGTACTTGTCCTTTAAATCGTGGCTCTGTTAGATAGTAATCGTGAAAGCATAGAAAAGGGTAAAATAGATACGTGTAGAGAATGAGAAGTAATGGAGAGAGGTGTATTACAAGAAAGAGAGAGAGAGAGAGAGAGAGAGAGAGGGAGAATTGGTCTACCTCAAACAGCCCTTTCCATTTAATATGAAGCGTAACATTCGTCACACCTATTTAAAATTACATGAATTACGTATAACTTTTCGGCATATTATAAGCCATTCTGTTTTCTCAAAACTTTATTCTAAGAATAATGATGGCTCCTTATAAAGCGGACCAGCCCCGTCAGGCATGACGCTCATGGCGCTATACACGCAAATCCAGTACAAAAGAAGGTACAATATATCTTTACCAGGCGCGGATCCAGGGGGAGGGGCGAGCGGGTCATGGCCCCCTCCCCCCCCCCCCCAAAAAAAAAAAGAGAAAGAGAGAAGGAAAAGAAGGGAAAGGGAAAGAGGAGTAAAAGGGAAAGAAAGAAGAGGAAGTAGGGGGAAGGGAAACAGGAAAGGTAAAAGGGAACGAAAAGAGGAAGAAGACAAGAAGAGGGTGAAAAGAAGGGGAGAACAGTTGCGATTACTCCCGCCAACAACGTGTGGATCGGGGGGGGGGGGGCCGGAAGGCCTTTGCCTCCCCCCATCAAACCTGAAACAGAGAGAAGGGAGTGAAGGGAAGGGAAATTAGGAGAGAAAGGGAAAGAAAAAAAATGAGAAAGAAGAAAGGTAGGGGGAGATCAGTTGCGGTTTTTCCCGCCAACAAGTTGATCGGAGGGACTCAGGCGTACTGATGGGGGGGGGGGGGGAGCTTGGGGGGATTTGGGGTGAGGGGGGGGGGGACAGATGCCCCTCAAATATAATTCAAATCATAATCAAAATTCAAAATCCTCAATCTTTAGTTTAAAAAAAAATTACGCGTTTGTTGGAAAATGGCAAATTCCTAAAGAAAGAAAGAAAGAATAGTGACCTGCCAGGGTCAAAAATAAGGTATCAAAATATGTTCATCTGACCGTAATTTAATACCTAAAACCCCTTAGCTTCTGGGGCTCCGCCCCTCGACCCCACCATGGTCCCTAAGGCGGCTTGTCTGACCATTATAAAATGCCTAAAACCCCTGAGCATCTGGGGGCTCCGCCCCCTGAACCCCAAGCCAATTAATGACCTACCAGTGTCACTAATAAGGTATTTATATGCTAATCTGATAGTAATCTTTTGCCTAAAACCCCTAAGCCTCCGGGGGCTTCGCTCCGCCCCCTGCACCCCACGCCAATTTGTGACCTACCAGTGTCACAATTAAGGTATAAAAACATGCTCATCTGACCGTAATTTATTGTCCCAAACCCCTGAGCTTCCGGGGGCTCTCCCCCTACACCCCAGGCCAATTCGTCAGCTACCAGTGTCACAAATAAGGTATAAAAATATGCTCACCTCCCCATAATTTATTACCCCAAATCCCTGGGCTTCCGGGGGGTCTGCCCCTGGACCCCACGCCAATATGTGATCTGGCAGTGTCACAAACAAGGTATCAAAATATGCTCATCGGACGGTAATTTAATGTATAAAACCCCTGAGCTTCTGAGGGCTCCGCCCCCCGGACCCGACACCAATTTGTGTCCTGGCAGTGTCACAAATGCCTATACCCCCTGAGCTTCAGGGGTCTCCACCCCTTTGGTTGAGCCCCATGTCCATGTCTAGAACCGCTACAGACAAAGCATAGGCAAGCTCACCAGTTATTTCCCATCTTTACCAGACCTCAATATTCGCCTAAGGAAATCTGGTCGATAATAAAACGGGCCACATTGACACAATTCATCTCAGATCAATACAACATCATATTTTTTTTCAAATTCCGATTTGTGATAAACACATCTTTTTTAATTGTCACATGTTTCGATGAAGGACGCATCATAATTAGATGCATTGTTGAAGCAAAGGGAAAATCCCAAATGGACATACTTTTGTTATAAACGATAATATTAAATGCGCGTTCTTTTAGTGCATTCAGTATTGATTTCCGTTAAATAGGTCTCACTTTTTAATTTAGTTTTTAAACTTTCACCAACATTTCTGATGTAACCATTTTGATTTGAAAGAATCATTAAAAAAATGTATGCTTAATAATAGTAATTTGCCATGCGCATACGTCATTAAAGAGTGTAGTTTGTCAACAAAGATTGAGTTGTGACGCAAAACGATTCCAATCAATACCATATAAGCGTATAACGTCATGGTTATGCCTAATTCCAAATGATTAAAAGAAACCAGGCCATAGGTAAACTTGAATTTCGTGCAGCTATATAACATCGCAATTGTAGATGAAGTCCAGTGTTGATCACCCGTCGTAACAAAACGGATTGATTCATAAGAAGAAGTTGCACATTCTGATGCACAATTTGGATCACTTTCTCTTTGTAACTGATGGACCGAGAGCAGAAATCATGATACATCATTTTTGGATTAAAGTGGTAAGTTTGGTTAACTTTGCTCCTATGTCTTTAGATATAGAATGATAGACCTACGGCATTTCCTACCTTCAAAGAAGGAGGAAAAGAAGAAACAGGAAGGAAAAGGAGAACGAGATTAGGAGGAAGAAGAAGGAGAAGAAAGAAGGATGGGGAGGAGAAGGGGGAGATCACGAGGAAGACGAAGCCGGATAAGAAAAAAAAAAGAAGAGGAGGCAAAAGAAGAAGGTGGAGGAGGAGGAGCCGTAGGCAGAGGCGGAGGAGGAGGAGATCAGGAGAAAGACGATAGAGGAAAAGAAAAGAAGAAGAAGAAGAGGGAAAGGAAGAAGAAGGAGAAGTAGAATAATCAAAGCAATCGCCTCATAAGGGGTTGGGCACTTTCTTGGTTTACAGAGAATGAATATTTTCACAAATGAATATGAGGGGTCTCTTCTAAAAGCCTTTTCAAAAGTGTTAAACGTAAAATATTATTTGAGTATTTTAGTTTTTCTAGTCGCATTTCATTTATCTCTATCTATGTAATGTCTGTTATGACAATATTATACAGATATTGGCAGCCTAGAGGTTTAATATAACATTCTACTTCCCCCCGACTGAGTTTTATTTTTCCCAAGGCAAGGGATTATATTTTCCCGAAGCGCGCAGCGCTGAGATAAAATATTGTCCCGAGGGGAAAATATAACTTTGGAGGGGAAGTGAAATGTTATTTATCAAAGCGATATAACAGGCAATATCTGTTATATTATATATATAGTCTATATAAATACGACATTTGTGTCATGTAGATCTAGATCTAGGCCTAGTCTACACTAATTCAAAATACTGAAATCAATTTGACTTACCTCTTGACTTTGAGGAGGAATTCCTATGATAGCCAATCGTTTCACACACTTTCAAACTCCTTTCAATTTCAAATTCAAAATTTGAAAACGTTAAAACGAATGATTACCCAGGAACAGGAGAACGATACATTCTAGCCCAGTTCGATGGGATTATATAATATACATGTAGTTAATTATTATTGTTGACTGTACAATTATGAAAATTGTACACGTGCTTTGCGCTTTTGTCAACATCAAGTTTATTGGATACCACGTTAAGTGTCTGACTCTGTGGCGACCAGGTCCTGAGAGGATGGACTAGCACAGACCGGACTGCACGGAGGTCTAAGGCTAAGCGTACTGCCGTAACTGCTAGTGCTAGCTGCACCCGGCCCCCCCCCCCCCCCCCCCCACTCAGAGGTCAGAATGACCGCATGCGTGTTGCCAAAATGTCCGGTAAAGGGGTACTTTTCGTACGACAAAGTCCGGCCCGAGAATTGTAAGAAAAGGGGTGTATTTGACTTTTCACCCGGAGATTTCTTTAAAAAGGGGTTGTTTTTTTTTCTCTCATCTCTTTGGACTCCTGAGAAATTATTCCGAATTTAGGGGGGAACATTGAGCATTTTTCCTGATTTAGGGGGGTCTCCAAGGCAGGAAAAGCCCGCGAAAAGCCCGCGAAAGGGGGGTTCGGAAATGTTGGCATTCCTCAGATAGGGGGTGCTTTCAAAAAGAGGGTACGAGCATATGCGTACCCTAAATAACACTGAGTGGGGGGGGGGGGGGGGGGCCGGGTAGCTGCATTGTTACTGGTACCACTACCATCCGTTGCAAATTCATCTGACACTGTGACAGGCACAGACTCATTTTTCGTTTTTTGAACTCTTCGACATGGGCGTAGGCTTAGTGCTTGAACCTGGTTTCTGATGTATGCCCTTAAACATTCATGACATGTCTTGGCTGCAAACCCTTCCTCATCAAGAGTATGAATCGTAGTAGACAGCAATAACCATCTGATTTGGGTCATTTCTTTAATAAAACTGACATAATCGGAGGTCTAGTGGAGCCAGACGTAGTCTCAGTGGAACAACCGACGATTAGAGAGACTGAAGTTTTCGGTCTAGAATCGTAGTAGCCTAGGCCTAGCCCGAAAGCAATGATTTGTGAAGATTCTGGATGATTTTGCCTCTCTAGACTATAGTCTGCATTTTCGATCCAAGTGAATTTTTCCCTACAGAGACATTAGTGTAGTCTGTACCACACCAGCTCATCAGATTGAAGAACTGTGTTCGGACGCTGCCAAAATGCATCATTACATTAGAAGGATTAAGATGAGAAATGTACTTACAGAATGATTCTACTGGGCAATCTGGGTTTCATAGGCCTATATTCGTCCGCTCTGACTGCGTGAGTCGTCAAGAGACTCACCGCGATGGTTCATGGTTAGCATATCACGAGCAAAGTAGACGAATCTCTGATTTGAAGAATCAGAAGTGAACTGATGGCAAAGTGTGATTTAGTGAAGTTGCGCGAATTTTCCCTGCCTCTGTTGCATAGATGAAGCATCATATCAACAAAAACTTTGTTTTGAAGTCCTTTACGCTTTAGCTGTGTTCACATCTAACGCTGAAGAGGGTTTTATTTTCACAAAGGCTATTCCTTAGAAATTGGATCTTTGTGGGTGACAGATCCCTTGCCAGCTGGTTTGACTTGAATTAATATGGCACGGAACATTTCACTGGATTGTTTAAATTGCGCATCATTCACAATGTCAAATTCCCTCACTCTATTAAAATGTCTTTGTACTAGTCCGTAACGTAGGGTTATCAAAGCGTGCAACTCACCAGTCGTTCTCCTTATCTCTGCTAGAACGTTCGAAGAAAGCCGTTTAGTTTATCTGCTGAGAAGTCTTCAATATCTTTAATCGATGTGCCCTTTTCCACACAATAATGACTAAGAATGTTCACCGATGAATTGATCACTGCTTATGTACAATGAGAGCCCTTCGTGTCGACGATTCGGTCTAATTCCTCCTCGTCGAGGGACTGAAATCGACGAGGAGTCATCATGAAATTTAAGATTCGCGGGCGCGGCGCGAAACTAGCTGTAGTATGTTGTCTGCGCATGCGCTGCATGAATGCAGCGCACTGCGGCAGCTATGCAGTATGACGTAGTGATGACGCTCCTCGGTCCAATATAACGGACCGAGGTGACGTCGATCGGGCCATATAACGTTGGATATCCTTGTAGCTCTAGTCACTGGCGCTTTGACCAATCACTAATCAGTATCTATATCGACTATTTAATATATACTTGTATGGCAACTTGTTACACTTTGTTTCTTATTTTATTTCATCCGCAGTTTTCTTTGAACTTGATTCTTCATCCCATTTTCATGGTTAGATGCCAATTATCAACACCCCAACCCACTGATGCTGGTCAGTATTACATTGTTATTTATCCATGTTACAAGATCATTTGAAAGTTGGAAATGCAAATGATAAATATGACATTATTTTATTGTAGCAATGACAATGCTCTACAGGAGGAACCAAAATATTCAGTTTCTGATGAACAACCTTACATGCCTCTGTCCATTGGATTGCATTATGTGGAAACGCGTAGTGAATATGCACATATCGTATCAAAACTGTATATATTTTTTGGTTCCACAATTATATTGAGACTTTCATCCTCAAACAACGACAGGATTCGGAAATCACTGGCACTCTCTTTAATTGGAAGAATGGAAATCCACTTTCTTGATAGTATAGGCCGTTTTGATAACGTAATCAAATTTAATGTATAGATATTTGTAAGTGCCGTTGTTACAAATTATTTCATTCACCTAGCTGTTACAAATAATAGTATTGTCCTCAGAATGCAAATTGCATACATTAA
The DNA here is from genome assembly GCF_000002235.5 of Strongylocentrotus purpuratus. Taxonomy (NCBI): domain Eukaryota; kingdom Metazoa; phylum Echinodermata; class Echinoidea; order Camarodonta; family Strongylocentrotidae; genus Strongylocentrotus; species Strongylocentrotus purpuratus. The sequence goes on from NW_022145598.1 coordinate 20,244,303, forward strand.
TAATTGCTACGTATGATAAACACGGCTTGCCACTGGCGTACCTATGGGGGGGCAGGGGGGGCAGAGTGCCCCCCCCCCTGACGGGCTCCAGGCGAAAAAAAAAGGGGAAAGAAAAGAAAAGAAAGGAAAGGAAAGAAAAAAGAAAAGGGAAGAAAAAAAGAAAAAAAGAGAAAAAAGGAAAAAAAGAAAAAGGAAAGAAAAAAGGAAGAAGAGAAAAGGAAGAAAAAGGGAAAAGAAAAGGAAAGGAAAAAAATGGGGAAATTAAAAAAAAAGACCATGGCCGTACGCACCAGGGGGGGGGGCAGTTGACCCCAGATATTTTGAAAACGTACAGTTTTTTTCCTGAAAATGTAGTGTAGGCCTATACCAAATCCTTCAATTCTACTTTTGAAAATGCAAAAGTACCCTCATGACCAGTTCGGTCGCTCGAACTCCCTTCACTCCTTTTGCTTTTGAGATTCTTCGAAAACTTTTAACGCATCTTTCCCCCTCCCCCACCAGAAAAATATTCCGCATACGGCCCTGAAAAATTAAGACAAATGAAAATAGGAAAATATAAGTGATATAACAAATTCGAAACTCTTCGCTGGCGCGAACTGCTTGCTAGCCTATTTTGTATTAAATGTTTTCACTTGCTCGTCCCCCTGAAAAAAGAAAAGGATTAGCATTGCCTAGAATACAATTGTGCCTGCCCCGACTGGCCCCGACCTGCAACCATGGCAACAATAACACACATTGTATGTACCAAATGTTACTAAAAGAAAGTAATTCATTTTTCTCGCTCGCTACACTTGCTCGCGAATAAAATGAATGGATATTGCTTTGGAAATAATTGTGCCCACCCTTGACCTGCAACAATATCATTAAAAATGGAAGAGTTTTTTCGCCCTCTCGCCAAAAAGGAATTGAATCGCGTAAAACGCGATTGCGTCCATCCTGACCTGCACCAATAAAAACAAGTTTATTTATTAATTTCTATTAAAAGAGAATTTTTCTTTTGCTTGCTCGCTATGCTCGCTCGCCAAAATGGAATTGACACCGCTAACGTGCCCGCCCCAACCTGCAACAACCAGTTAATAATTATGTACCAAACGTTATTCAAAGAAGTTTTGGTGTGCTCGTGCTCGCCAAAACGGAATTAACATCACCTTAGACATGATTGTGTAAGCCCTGCCCTGCAACAACAAAAATCTGAAATTTCTGAACCAATTATCATTACAAAAATTTTGCTCGCTCGCTACGCTCGCTCGCCAAAATAGAAATAACACCGCTTTTAATAATCACGTCCCTGACATGGAACAATGAACCCAAGTTTATGTACCATATTTTCCCTATAAAAGAGAAGTGATTTTTTTGCTCGCTCGCTACGCTCGCTCGCCAAAATAGAAATAACACCGCTTTTAATAATCACTTCCCTGACATGGAACAATGAACCCAAGTTTTATGTACCATATTTTCCCTATAAAAGAGAAGTGATTTTTTTTCGCTCGCTCGCTATGCTCGCGAGCTCGTGGAATTATGTGCCCACCACTAACCTGCTACAATATCATTAAAAAGAGAAATGTAGGGGGTTGCCTGCCCGCCAAAATGGGATTGACATTGCCTTAAACACGATTGTGCCCGCCCCAGACCTGCAACAATGAAACAAATTTTATATAGCAATTCATTGAGAGAAAGATGTATTTTGGCTAGCTAGCTAAAATGGGTATAAAATCACCCTAAACACAATATTGTTCCCGCGCCCTGCATGGGACAATTGAACCAAGTTTAAGTGGCAATTATTAAAAAAGAAGTGATTTTTTTCTTGCTCGCTACGCTCCTTTGCAAAAAAATGGAATTAACGTCGCTAACAAGTGAATGTTCCCACCCCCAACTTGCAACAATACCAATTTATATACCAAACGTTACTTAAAGATTTTTTTTTGCTCGCTCGCTCGCCAGAAGTGAAAATTAGCATCGCCTTTTTTGTTTGTTTCGGTCGCTTGCCCCCCCCCTGACGGAGTACCCCAGGTACGCCACTGCGGCTTGCCCTACCTAACAACACGAACCGATGCAATTCGCATTCTGACTATTGAAATACAATTATTTGTAACAGATGAATGAAATAATTTAGCCCTTTACAACAGATACTACTGTATTACCTATTTTATTTGCAACAGATAGTCGACCCCATTCCTGCAAGCACTTATATATAATTATATCCCTATACAAGGACCTTCTACTTTATTTGTCACTGTATTTGCTTGGCATAAAATCAATCCCACTCGAGCAAGTAGCGAAATTAATGCTAATGCTGAAATTCACTCTTATGAAACAAGAAGCTCAAATAAATTTCATTTGCCCTCTGTTAAAACAACTTTTCTTCAAAGGAAAATTTATTTTAGTGGACCATCACTATGGAATTTACTTCCCAATGATATTGTCAGCTGCTAATCACTTTATTCTTTCAAGTCAAAGTTGAAAAAAATATTTGATCTCGTATCCAACTCTTAAGATTTAGTTTGTACGGTGTTTCTTTCAATTTTTATCACTATTTCTTTCCTGTATATCATTCATTTCCTCTATATATTGTATTTCTTGGTACCACCAACCCACTACTACTCACCCCACACATAGATTTGCATGTAATATCTATATAGGTTTTTGTTTGCGTTATTGTTTAATTTAAAAAAAAACTATTGTATTTTGATATTGTAATTTTAAGCAGGGAATGATTCCCGATAAACCTTTGTGGTTTTTGATCACCCCCTCTGCAGGTTCTTCTTTTATTGTAATGCTTTTATACGTGATTGTAATTTATACTGTCTTTTATGAATCTGTGGAAATAAATGAAATTGAAATCGAAATAATTATATCCTTATCCGTAACAACTATTTCAAATTCCATTTGCCCGACATTTGCATAATGTCAACCCCAGTTCCTTAACCTGTAATGTATCTGTGTACATAAACCTTCCACCGGTGTGTTGGCTCAGTCAGTAGAGCGTTCACCTCACAACCGATAGGTCCGTGGGTTCGAACCCCGGCCGCGTCATACCAAAAGACGTTAAAAGATGGGAGTTGCTGCTACCTTGTTAGGCGTTCAACAATAAGGGATAGAGCAACGTCGATCTGGCGCTGCTCAGTGGCTGTCGGGCTCACGATCAATTGGGCAAAAAGATTTTCCATTTTCGGTTTAACTTAATAAAATTTGGAGTGGACTTTAAAAGGTTATTATTATTATTATTATTATTATTATTATTATTATTATTATTATTATTAATTTCCCATTTTATATGCCTCAGATCCCTTTAAAGTCGACCCAAAGTCTGCAAGCAGCTACTACACTGCCTGGTACAATACTGACGAACTCAATGATGGCACAGAGACTGAGAATCTTGCCTCAGTTAGAGCAGTAAGAACTTTCCTCAACTTTTCACTGATCATATTTTCTTGTAATATGCATCCTGTCATGCCTGTATATACAGTAAGATTTGATACACCGGTGCCTTATTTTAACAGGAGCGGTGATTCAATCAGCATTCATAAACATCACACTAGACTCGTATTCCATTAAACGTATAAACAAGCATCGTTTGTTAAAAAATAATATAAATTGTGTCACAAATTTTAAGTTAAAATTTGTTGGGAAAAATAGCCAATGGATGTCTATTTAGCTTAGAAAACTGGATCTTAGGTTAATTTGTTTAAAATTAGATTCTATCTCATCTCATTTTTTTTTATTGCATCGGAATTTTGTTTGAAGTTGATTTGAATGTACACTTGACCATTTTACTCTCATGAAAAATGCTTCACTGCTTTACGCTGATGTCAAAAATATATGTCCACATTTTGCAAGGCAATTACGCTCTGTTGAACTGAATCGTTACTAGACGTGTCAATAGGTTGTATATCTATTCTAAATTTTGAGTCACGTTGTGCAAACGAGACAACACATAGTGCTTGACTAGCATTATAACCCACTTGATGGCAACGTAGACACTAAACAGAAAAATGTTTTAATTAATTGTACATGTACAGTTAACAACTAAATTAATCATACACACTTACCAAGTTGTTTTTTTTTTACTATTCAAAGTATTTAAAAGGTTGATTTGTCCCGATTTATGTTTCTTGAGAATGTGAAATAAAACAGTTTACATATAAAAGTATTCAACAGAGGCCCTCATTCAACCAGTCCATCTTTCATTCTTGAGTTACGAGAGAGACAACATAATGGCCCGAATTCACAAAGGAGGTTTGGCGTCATAATGACGCGTTTCGATGCGTTTCAGCCCAAGGTTCAGACAAACCTTGGTCTGAAACGCGTCAAAACGCCCCATATGTAGTCGCACATAAGCCTAGGTTTGTTAACTTTGCATCTGTCTCCTTGTATCTGCACATGCAGTTGGATTCTTCCGTCTGTGTGTCGCCGGTTGCTGCAGAGTGTCGAGTCCATCTATCGCACCTCACCCCAGCAGAGGCAGGTCAGTCATTGACAAAAAGCTGCACCGATCCAGTAGAAGGGCTGCTCTGTGAGAATGGACAACAGGGAAGCGGAAAAGCATGCCACGACTACGAAATCAGATTTGAATGCCCCCCTGCAGATGGTATATATGCACCATTCCTTTCAAAACGGTCGTTCTACATTTTACTTTCTCAATAAATTTTGATACACAGTCATAAAATATTCCAGATGCATGAGTAGGAAAGGCAACACAATTCTAAATTCGGTCAAAGTGAAACTGTGAACATAAAAACAAGAGAAACGCTCATTTTCTAGGAATATTTTTTTTTGCTATAGGTGGCCAACAATATATTGTGTATAGTTTTTTTATAAAGATATCCGGGCCTCTAAAATGAAAAACCCTACTAAGTCATATATGTTTTATTATGTTTGTTTGCTTTATGTATGTCACAGCGATAGTGATGTTTCGTAAACTGGTTGGTTTATCTCTTTATAGAGAGTATATTCATGAAAGTTACTTTTTCGAAAATCAAACAATTTTGATTCTCTCGTATGAATAAAGGTGCCCTTCCTGCACCCAATTTCCACTGGGAGCTTAACGGACGTACATCAGAATCTGATCAAGCGCCCATCGATTGCTCTCGCCGCCACAAACTTACCACCACCATCCATAGCAGCAATCCAGGCATTGCGGATGGACGTCTCAACCCGGTAACACACAGCACCCTGATGCTCGAGGAAGGACCAAGTTCCTCGAGACATAACTGTGCTATACGGAGCATGCAGTCTGCACAGGTCTATCTCGGAACGTTCGAAGGCCATTGTATGTCTTCGCCGAACCTCTGCTCTGAGGTAGGGGGTTGCTCACAAATGGTTCAGATTGAGGCCGCAGTGCGGGGGGGGGGGGGGGCGTTAGAGAACAAATTTTTTTTCTGGTCCCCCAAAAATCGCAATGACTCGGCCAGCCGCTGAATAAGCGGGGGGGGGGGGGGGGTCTCGGAATTTGAGAATTTGACATTTTGTTCCATGGGGGGGGGGGGGTAAGGTCACCTTTTTTAGGACAGCCATTGGCATAATTTTTTTAAATTTAACAAAAAAAAAAAAAAATTCTCATAGGGGGGGGGGTAGGGTTTTGCTCCAAAATACACACATAAAAAAAACTGAAGGGGGGGTTAACATCCAACCCCCCCCCCCCCCTGCGTACGCGCCTGTGTGTAAGGATTGTTCACAAATGGTTTAGATTGTGGCTTTACTGCTATAGGTGAAGGATAAGAGAATAATTATAATTATAATAAAAATAATAACCTCTGCTCTAAGGTAAGGGATTTCATTTCATTTATTTATTTAAACATGGTAACTCTCTCGGCCTAAACCGCTTTTTTTCGGAAAGTCCGTGTTAACTGAATAAAAAATATACAAATTATATCATGAACAAATATCAGTAACAAAAGATAAACATAGGCAAAAAAAAACGAATTAAATCAAACAAAGGAAAACATAATTGGCATGGGAAACTATGAAGATTAAGAAGAAGGAAAAAAGCATGAATCATTATAATGTACAGAATACAAATTAATAATAATGAATAAAAAGTAGATAATTAACAGAGAAGTGTATTGTAAACCGAGGGTCTGATTGTTCACAAATGGTTCAGATTGTGACATTATTACTTTAAGTGAAGGATATAATAGTCATAATAATAATAACAATAATAATAATTATTATAATAATATTAACAATATTATTATTTATAATAATACTGATATTGATAATAATAACGATAATCATGGTAAATGTTTCTTCTATAGAACTGTATCCAATTCAAGACGGATGAAACCGCTTTACCGAGCAGAATTTTAGAAATATATAACAAATTACTACGCTTCATACTACATACCTTTGAATGATTCAATACAAGTACTAATGCATGTGGTAAACTATTCCATATTTCCGGGCCAATGTATTGAACACATTGTTCTCCTATCTTCAAATTTATTCTGGGTAGGCCTACTTGAAGGGACGATGTATCCATACTTTACAGCTTTGCCATACTTCGATACCGGTGTGTTGGCTCAGTCAGTAGAGCGTCCGCCTCACAAACCCAAAGGTCGTGGGTTCGAACCTCGGCCGCGTCATACCAAAAGAAATTAAAAGACGGAAGTTGCTGCTACCTTGGCGTTCAACAATAAGGGATAGAGCCAACGTCGATCTGCCGCTGCTCAGTGGCTGCCGGGCTCACGATCAATTGGGCAAAAAGTATTTTCATTTTCGGTTTAACTTAATAAAATTTGGAGTGGACTTTAAAAGATTATTATTATTGTCTAACTTCAATGATGCCGTTTTCCTCTTTTTTTGTGACAGGGATTGACAGTGAGTTTGTGGATCAACCTTTATTCCCCTGCGACCAAAGTCAAACAAATTGCAAATTCCGGAGGCTATACAACCACCAGAACAGGTTTCGCCATTAGAGGTGAGATTCGGTCCCCGACATGGCACTTATGTCCTTTGACAAGGCATTAAATCTACATAAATTTGCCACTCAATCCCGTACTCAATATACCCAAGAGAGAAATGGGGACACGGTAGGATGACGAAACATTGTCTTGTCGGTCAAATAAGACTGGCCCAGTGGGAAAAATTCAGATGAACTAATAAATGAACATTGCAAATGGTAGCTGCATAAGTAAGAAATCGAATGTAAATGTAAATGTAAGTATTTCTAGTTGCGCTACCAACCAGAAAAAAAAAAAAAATATTGTTATCATTATCATCATTATCATTCTTATTATTATCATCATTGTTATCATTTTTATTATCATTAGTTGTTGTAGTAGTAGTAGTAGTAGTAGTAGTAGGGACTTTTAGATTCTGCACGACGAGAACGTGGACTGCCCTTTTAAGGCAATGTGACGTCACTGTCAGTCCCTTAAAAGGACGTCACATTGCCTTAAAAGGCGGCAGTCCACGTTCTCGTCGTGCAGAATCTAAAAGCCCCTAATATTAGTAGTAGTAGAAGCAATAGTTGTAATAGTATGATTATCGTTATTATTGTAAGTATCATCATTATTATCAATAATTATCTTACCATATAATTGTGTGCGTCTTTTTAATTTCTTAGCCTTGAAAAATGGCGAATTATTTTTATCGGCACGGTATGATCACGGAAGACAATATCCCGGGACGCTGACGGGATACTCAATACCATACGGCCGATGGGCTCACTACGTCATGGTCACCACACGATATAGCATAACATTATACATAGATGGAGCAGAGTGGAATGGAGAAATAGAGCCCTTCGAATCCAATGCATCTGCAGGATATGATGATCTCCTTCTGTTCGCGAAGCAGGATTTGTTCAACAACTCGGACGCGGCGCCCGATGCCTCCGTCAGCAATCTCAAAATATTCTACAAAAACTTTACCTCGGGTCAAGTATCTCAACTCTACGAAGAGGAGATTGGAAGTGAGTTTAAGTGAATGAGAATTCCCATCGCAAATGTATGAAAATGTTGAAACTGCAAATATATGTAGATGAGAAGCACAGGATAGACTTGAATCACATTTTTCTGTACACAGTTTTTTAGAAGGTCAAATTAATTGTTTTTGCAGAGGTGTGAAAATTTAAGCAAATTAAGCGTGATACATGAACAAGATATTAATATGAATATCCCATATATATATGCTTGACACTGCTATAATGTATAAGAGATATATATGGTATTACTATATATATGTGAATTGGGAAATTACCAAGTTAAAAAGTTGATAGAAAAGTTAATAAAAAAGTTGACGGAGGCGGTATACGATATCAGATCGTCGTCTGGCTGTCGTGACTTTCGTCATGCGCGTGGATTTGAATCCCGCGCTGAAGAGACAAAAATGCATAAGTTATTGTCGCCGTGTAGTGTGCCCCTACCCTCCATGCAGGCTAGGATTCAGGGGAAACACTCCTTTCCTCGGACTAGAACGTTAACCGAAGGCCCCCCCCCCCTAAGAGCCACACCCTATGCCCGTTAATACGCTACGCTTCTCGCAAAGAGTATGTTTAGTGTGCATGCATACAAAACTAGAAATCTTTCTATAGATTTCTTTGTGATAGGCTGCATAGCCCTTTGAAGATTAACATTAGCTGAAGAAGATGAAGATTGGTGCATGGTACTTCTGTTGTAAATCAAGAATTGTTGTCCAAGTATATGGTCTATAAAGATGAATAGGAATGCTTTCATGTTGCCTGTTCGTACTTCATGTGCCTCTGTTATGCACCATAGATGCATAATAATTCAATTCATCTCTGTTTACCACACATCACTAACAGTTAGCTCTGAAGATAACGTACACATCATGTTCGTCCGTCAAACCAGTGGCCCATCAGACCCGAACCTCCTCATGGAATGCCTTGCTCGGGGCCCTTCAAGTTACAGCAAACCCATCATAAACTGGTTCATACTGGATGAGGATGGTATCGGTGCCTTGAAGCTGGATCAATCTGGTTTGAACTACATCATCTATGAGGAGAGTGTGTCTGACAACTACAGGAAGCTTTCTGCACTGCAGCTTTTGCAAAACTATAAGAACTACACCTTTGTATGTGAGGCAGTCGATGGAAACACAGAATCTCGTAAAGCAACCAAATTTTTTCCCAGTGGTATGTACAAAATGTATCTTATTTTTTATGCATTTTAGGTTTTTTCTGATATTGTTTATGAACAAGGAACCTATGGTTTATTTAAATGAATGTATCTTTTCACCCTGCAAACACACGCACATGCATCCACGCACACCCCACCCGCCCACACACCCACCCAAATAAATTTTAAAAACCAATACAAAAAAGAAACATTGTGTTTAAAATAAATGATGATTCTTGATGGTAGTAATGATTGAAGTGATATCATGAGTGCAGAAAACCACATTTCTATGAACTTTACAGCAGGATGTGTATTTTCCCAGCAATTTCTATCTCATAATTAACCAATCGTGCAGGACAATGATTTCCAAATTTGATATTTTTATTCACTATTGATGCAGATATTGCATTACCATAATTCCAGAGGTATATGGTGCAAAGGCCAGCAATTTATTGGTGGTGTAAAATCATTTTTTTGTGTTGATGTGTACCTCCTAGAGGTCTAGTGGATACGTCACCGGACTGTGGATCACATGGTTCGTGGTTCGAACAAGTCTAGCTGTGGATCTAATATCCTTTAGCAGGTCACTAATCTACATTTGCCACTCTCTACCCAGGACTAAAATGGTACCTGGTAAGAAGGAATTCCTTGAATGCTGTGAGCACCGAAATTGGCTGTCTAGCAGAACCAGTGTAATATTGAAGCACCTCGAGCACCTTGTTGTGGTACAGTGTAGATATGTGCGTTTTAACAATATCAATCGTATTTTTATTATTAAAAATCCTCTCACAGCTACTTCATACAGCTGGACTGCATGGATTAGTTTGGATACTCCAGATGACGGATGTGACAATGAAAGCATGGCTCTTATTCAAGAGGTAAATAATTGACTTTAAAGTGTATCAATCACTAATAAAATAATGATTTGTGTACAGCTAGAATGTATACAATAAGGAATTTTCTTCGGTATTTTAAGGTCGAACGGATAAGGACTTTGATGGGTTGGTTGGTGGGAGCAGTTTACATTTTAAAGCTCATACCCTGTGTTTTTTTTTATATAACTTGCAAAAATGTGTGTCTGCTATACTACTCCAAGCTTCTCTTTGTTTTTCAGGAGACTTGTACCCAGCCCATAGACATAGAGTGCAGGGCTAGGTACACCGGGGTCTATTCCAATGCTACAGGTCAGGTGTTCGATGCGGAGTGCACCTTGGAAGGCGGTCTTGTCTGTCTTGGATCTCAGCAAAACGCAGAGGATGGGTTCAGATGCTATGACTATGAAACTCGTCTCCTGTGCCCTCAAGGTGAGCGATTCTTAAGTGAACCCTAAACTAAACCCTAACCCCAAACTAAACCCTGACCCTAACCCTAAACTAAACCCTAACCCTAAACTAAACCCTCACCCTAACTCTAACCCTAAACTTAACCCTCACCCTATCCCTAAACTAAACCCTAACCATAGCCCTAAACAAAACCCTTTCTATGCATCTGTTTTTTTTACAACTGTGGTGACAAAAGCTCGGAGGTAAGTGATATTAAATGTCTCATGCTGTATGATGCTTATGTCCATCACTTAAAAAAAAACACAATGATATACATAATCGTAACCGTAACCCTCAAACTATAACCCTTATTCTAACCCTAACCCTTAATTCGACATAACTTGAAACAGACAAACATTCTGGTGCAGCCCCTCCCCAAAGTTCATCAAAAATAATTATGAAAATGATGAAAAAAAGGACGAGATGAATCTAAATTTCAGCCCTTGATGAAGGAATTTCAGTCAATTATTTTGATCTATTTTGCAGAACTGGTTTATTGGACTAACTGGTTAGACGCCAGTGATCCGGATTATGTGGGTGATAACGAAACCTTCTCTAATCACCAAACACTGGTAAGATTTTGACCTTTTTGCATTTTTTGAATTGTCGACTACATGTACATATAACGAAAGAAAAACAAATTAAAGGTTATTTCTTGTTTGAGCCACCTTTTAGGGATGTAGGCCTGCAATGTTGGCGTTACTTAATGTTTGTGTTTTATGAAAAGTCACAAGTACCATTACCAATAACTTATTGTATCCGAATATAATGACATCATTATAGTGAACCAATGGGCAATATACCCTTACATTAGTTTTATTAATTAGATTTATTATATCAAATAATAATTTTTATTTCTGATGACATGTAAATGTATTCATTTAAAAACTTTTCTACAAAAAGACTCTACATTATGCATGATGATGCCGTTGGCACCGTAAACCTTTTTTTAAACTCTGTGTATGGCCCCATTGTTTGCTGTCTTCCATGTTGTTGGAATCGAGATACTTTTCTTGTGTGTGTTTGCGTGTGTGTGTGTGTGCGTGCGTGTGTGCGTGCACGCGTATGTGTGTGTGTGTGTGCGCGTGCGTGTTTTGTGTGAGGAAAGGGGGGCAGGGAGGAGTAGGACTTTGTTTCTTTTACTAGTAAAATAACCTTCCTATTTTGTACAATTGACTTATAAATTATGTTTATGTAATTTAAGTTAACTGCGTTGCTCGGAGAAAACCTTAAGCCGTCAGTCTTATGGTTGCTTACTAACAAGCATTTATTGCTTTCTTAGCTGTCAGGTAAAATAACCACCACTATCACTAAAATTATGTTGGTGTGTGTGTGCATGGCAGTGTCAAGCTATATCATTGGCACCAATGTGTTAGTCTGCCGGTACAGACTCTGATTTGATACTTTAACACAATTTCTAAAGCCTTGAGCAGAGCCATGCTCTTTCAGTCTCTTACTGTGTAATCCTAACTCTGTGTCCGGAGTAGCGAAAGTACAGAGATCATGCAGTATGCTGTCAGCGTAGTGTCACAGTGCAGACATTGTTACGTAGAATGGCTGACAAGAGTCTGTGCTTTCAAACTACAAAATAAATATTTTTTACGTCGTTTTTTACAGAATGACTCTACTTTGTGCATGGCCCCCTTATTTGCCCAATGCCGTGTTATTGGGACCAATCTATCTTGGACTTCATCAGGAGCGAACCTCTCTTACCCATACGTCTGTTCATCTCTTGGTCTTGTCTGCTTGGAGGAGGAGAACACCAAGTGTGAAGACTTTGAAGTCCGCTATGCCTGCCCTTACCCTCAAGGTAACGCCTAGGGTTTGCATTATTACTAGTAGTAGAAGTAGTAGTAATAGTAGTAGTAGTAGTAGTAGTAGTAGTAGTAGTAGTAGTAGAAGTAGTAGAAAAAATAGTAAAAGTAGTAGTTGTAATAGTTGTTTCTTAATGAAATGACCTATGAACAGTCTGACGCATAACTCTTGTCAGGAAGCCTCATTCTTAAAGGGATATCAAACCTTGGTAGCAAACTACCCGAGAGGAAAGCATAAAAATCTTAAAAGGTAACTGATGAAAGTTTGAATGAAATCGGACAAAAATTTGAAAGTTTATTAATTTGTAAAGTTGCTTAAATTACAACACTTTGGGCTCTTCAAATCGGCTGAATTTGTAATCTCTTTGATAGATGGATTGCCCTTTAATAGTAATACACAATCGTAAAGTACTGAGCAATAATTTCTTTTCTTTTCTTTTCATTCATGTAGCTGTTTCTTCAGATGAATATTGGGATCTTAGCGGTCGTGTTACAGTTGATGGTGCAGAACCGAACAATTGCAGTACCCATTATAATGATGACATCTACTCTAATACTGGGCATCCAGTCGATCCTTCCTCTCACCAAAACGGTCTGGAATACGCCACAGCTCCCTCACAGGTAAGTAATTGTCAGTTGCCCCCAAGAAGGTTATTACGACCACATGTAAGGTCAAAACAGTAATTAATTGCCTTTTGGTGGCACGCCGACGATATTTAGTCCCTTTGTCTACCTGTCCAATTTGAACATCTAAAACAGCTTTTACTTCTTTGTTTATGGTAGAGAAGCCATGTTAAAACTTAATTTTAAACTGACATGTAAAAGTCTTGATGAAATAATACTCAAATGTGCAGTTCATCTTGATGTTGGTGTACTGAAGGTAAACCTTTAGAAGCAGTTTCGTTTGCATTGCAGGTACTATGAATATTTCTTTCTCTACGTACACATCTTCTACTCTGTTTGTTGTGTCACTTCAATGATTCAACCAAAACAGATGAGAAACGATTGATTATAGACTTGTGTGCATTTTGCATTGATATATACATCAGGTTATTCAGACCAAAAATTACCATGAAATTCTGCACAACGTTCACAAGATATGAAACTATTTTACAGGTTCCTAAACACCTGTAGAATACTTTCTTACTGAGATTAAACTAATTAGAAGATTTGATGAGAACAGACTTTGTGTTTACACAATCAAATGTATTGACTTGTGGAATGAATATCTCACCAGCTTTTGCAGAAGTGTGCCGTACAAACCAGTCGCAGCCACTCCCGTAATATCAAGCTGGGTAACTTCAATGGTGAATGCCTCTCCAAGATCGGCTGGTGCAGCAACGGAGTGACTATCTCCATATGGATCAAGCAGTATAGCAGTGCTTCTGGGACGAAGATAGTTTTCTTCACGAGTGGCGGAGACGCTTCACCAAACCCCATTGGATCAAATGGTTTCTCTTTCTCCCAGGATGCAGTAGGCATGAAGGTACAGGGACCCGTTTCACACAGCATTTGTCAATGACAAATGACAAATATCAATGACAAATCTGCGGATAACCAATCAGAAGCAAGGATTTCAGTAGCTCATAACAACAACTGTCATTTATCAATGATGACAAGTTTTGTGAAACACCCCCAGGACCTGTAACTAACCAAATGGATAAAATGCCAAATACTTGAAGTAGTTTTATGATATTCACATATTGTTATTAAACATATATTACATGATAGTACTTCGAAGGTTTAATGGTCATCTCCTGGATGTGAGGCAAGATGACTCAGTCGTAGAGAGGGTTAGTCTCGTTACTGGGAGGTCCTGGGTTCGAAACCAAGTGGATGTGCGAGTGCCCTTCGGTAAGGCATTACTACCAAGTCCCTCAGAGAGGGCTTAAAGCCGTCGGTTTCCTGGTTACTTACTTACAAGCATTCACATGCTCTATTAGCCGTCAGTTAGTATAAATAATCAAAGCATCAATATAAATGTAGCTATTATTATTATCGTCATTATTATTATTATATGTTTATAAAAAGTGTTCAAAAGAAAGACAGCCCTTGTAAAGTTTGCTCTTTAATGCCCATGTATTTCGAATGCATGACATAGAAGTGCTAAAAAGTACCTCCATTGTGATTCTCTCTTGTATTTTGCAACTCACATTTCATTTCAAATGTGATGTATCTTTTTATCACTTTCTTGTGTTTGATAGAGTTACAGAGCAGAATTCAGAAGTGATGGGTTGCATTGGGATGACATTACTATACAAGAATCAGCAATCATACTTGGGCAGTGGTTCCACGTCACGTTGACATTTGATGACACCATTGGTGGGAAGCTTTACATCAACGGCGCTTTCCAAGGTTAGCTTCTTGAATTTTTTTCTTGAAAGTTGGCACTTCCTTGATACAAACTAAAGTAGTTTTTTTTTAAAGATGATCTTTTTAAACAAAATATATTATTTCTAATTCTCTGTACTGGTAGATGTTAATTGTTTTGTTTTATTGCTGAAGTGAGTATATTAGCTTTAAATATTGCTGAACTGAAACAAAATATAAGTTTATAAAATAATGTAAGCTCTTGTTTTTATGACTGAGCAATCAAAGTGTTTATATAAACGTGTATCAGTATTACCAGTGATTTTAAAAAAGTGCCAGTATGCTACACAAAATAATTACCATTTTAAGTTCGGCTAAATGGGTTATGAATTCTGAATGATTTCCATCTTATTTTACAAGAGCCTCTGTCAAATCATTATTTTTTCAAAGCCTTATTTAATGTTAATATGAAGTGAACAGGCAAATCTACAGTATATTTTATAGTCTTGCAACTAATAGTCATGATGAGCAAGATGCTTTCAATTAAAGGCATCGCTTAACAATGTTAAATCTGAGATGCGTGGCCCTACGTGTTATCAGTGTCTCTGATATGGTGTAATACTGAAGCCCTTAAAAATCGCGCTTTAACATGATCATGAAGTGCCTCAAAAAAGGAAAATTCTTTGAGTGACCGGTTTTACCACACTTATTTCCCCCAAACGATGTAGTGTTATAAAAACCGTTAGGAAAAAGCAAAATTTGATTTCGAATTCCAATCATTAATATCTTGATAATCAGACTGGCGATCAGCTTGTAAAAGTCATGGGGTTCCTGACTGACCTAAAGGTTTATACTTATCATTGTAGCATGAGCTAAATCCAGGATTTCGTTTCAGAATCTGAGGCAGAGTTTAATACCCAATCCCTTTAACAGGAAAGATTTTATTTCAATTACGTCAACCTCTAAATTATTACTTCAAAACCAGATTTAATGTTCATCTTTATTTTTCAGGTGACACTACATCTCATAGTCTTGAAACCAACAGCCACGATGAACAAGATGATTTCGTGCTTGGCTCAACCTCCTCCGTACCTTACACCTACTTTGCTGATGCTGCATTCAGTGATGTCAAGTTCTTCAAGACAGCTCTGTCTGATGAGAATATTGGATCACTCTACTACTGTGACCAAACAGGTAAGTTTTCATTTGGAATTGTTTGTGTGCATGGTGTTTGGACGGAATTGCATTTGAAAGTATTGTTTTTCTGATCGAGAAATGAGATATGATTAACCAAATTGCATGGTATCATTAATTAGACAACAAATTTTCTTTATAAAGTTGGGCAAAAGAACCCCTGATTTTCAAAAAAGAGGTCAGTATTTCAAAGATGAAAGATCTAGTATGTAACCGGTGACAGTGCATCATCATTTATTCGTTTAAAGAAAATGGAGAGAATTGTACTTTGTCATAAACTGAGTTGAAGTATGTATGGTTTATTTAGACAAGACATATATGTACATCTAAATCATGTTTGACTCTACTTTATAGAATAAATAGCCTGTGGAATGTTAGAGATAATATATGAAAATAAAGTTGAATGTACCATTTCCATCATCAGCTGTAGATCCTGAAGTCCTGTCCATCACCCAAGAGAGCCATCCATTGAACCCTGACCTCATCTTGAGTTGTCAGATCAAAGGTTACCCAATCACAGAGGTCGCATGGTCCATGACAACCAGCATTCTCCCCCCTGCAGAGGTCATCCCACTTGTTTCAGGACCAGTTGCCATAGTAATGGAAAACAGAGAGGCTTGCATTGTGACCTCGACATTAAAGGTGTACGATCTCGCTGGCTCCTGCACTCCCAACACTAACATAACCTTCATATGCTCTGCGAGTTTCCACCAAAAGAAGGCCATGGCAACCAGTGCAGTGAAAGTTCGTAAGTGGCAAATTCTGTACAAAATCGTTTGAAACTACAGTTGCAAAAAATGACAAATAAAGTGAACAGTAATGTTACCAATCTTCTAATGATTAGCAATTAGTGAATCTCTTCATTAAGAAATTAGAAAAGCATGTATTTCAAACGAAAGTTTCAGAAAGATACGGTAGGCCTATTCAGAATTTGTTTAATTGTGACTTCTTTAATCATAGTTTGAACATATTTCTTTAATCATGTTGTCTAAATGATATCAGCGATTTGCTTCGAATGCTTACTTGTTTATAAAGGTGAAAATGGTTTATGTTTGTTTACAATGTCTCGTTTTACTTTCTCACCCTGCTGATGTAGTCCAACCGCTTCAGACATATGGCCATTACAATTTCACCCATCTTCTCTACATCTTGGAATGCAATATGCCGTTCATCACCCCTCAGCCGGACATCACCTGGATCACTCCAAACGGCGATAGCATCAGAGAAACGATGGGTAACCATCAAGTAGTCCAGGCTGTGGTGAATGACACCCTGACCAGTACCTTGACCATCTCGTCCACCGACCACTCCATGTACGATGGTAACTTCACCTGCAGGGTATCGGACGTAGGTCTTCAGATTGAGGACACGGTTAATGTCAGATATGGTGAGTTCTTCAGTGTCTAGTGGTTCTACAAAACATGCTATTCCCTTCTTCTTCAGTCACGTGGCGCTAGCTGCGCTGCTGTGGCCATCACATGTTTATGCCATTCTTCTCTGTCTGCTGTTGCTCTCGTTGCCTCTGACAGCTTTAAATCCCTGTCCATATGTGGATGTCTTCCAACTAGGAAATAGCAGTTCTGCATTTCCTTCGCCTGGTTTCCAATGTACTTTTTATACGGCAAGGACCATCTATCCTTACTACATGGCCAAGATACTGATATTCCCTACTTCAATTTAATAAATCTAATTCAACCCTGGTTCAAACAACCTACTTAAACCTAATTATTACCATAACCCTAATCCTGATTCTAATCCTAACCTAAAACATTACTGCAACCCTCATGATTACCCTATGTCCTTGTTAAAATAAACCTTGGAACAATTGTCGCTAGAGTGAATGTCTCAGTGATCACCTGTAACTTACATGTACATGGTTATTATAGTATAATACTTTATTTTATTACATAAGGAACTAACTTGACAAGGCTGCCTGAGTTGCTCATGGAACCCTTGATTCCATGTATAGTTAATTGCATCTGGTCAGTATTTCTATTTATCAGATTGTAAAGGAATAACTTGTATGTTTATATACTTTAATTGGAATTGAATAATTGAACTTCAACGTGAATACATGCTGTGAGGGTAAATTCAGTTTGAGATGATTCAAACAACCTACCTTACTCTAATTGCTAACCTAACCTGACGATAAAATATTGGCTCATACTGTATTTTTCAGCTTTTGATGGTGATCTGACTTTGAATGTTACTCAAGGATTTTCACTAGGTGATGATGTCAGACTCTCATGTACCGTATCCGAGGGTGATATCATCACTGGATTCATGTGGTCAAAGGTCATCAATGAATGTGAGTTTGTGTTCTTAGACTGACTCTATAATTATCATATTTCGTCCTCATCTTCTCTTGCTTCATTCTTTTAATCATATTTAATATAAAATAAAACAAGAACAAGGGTGATAAAAGTATTTTTTTCATCATCATCATTGTAATCTTTATCGTTATGTTATATAATTATTTTCATTATCATCATTATGATAATCGTTGTTATTTGATATTTTGTATAGCTTTCATGTCCACCACACATTGTGCTCAAGGCGCTCCATCATAAGCTAGCTAGGCTAACGAACTTGATGATCACAGCATTCTATTCAAGGAATTCCACCCTAATTGTACCAATACAGCACCTGGGTGCAGAGTGGCAAATGAAGATTAATGTCTTGCCTCAGGACACTGGTGCTGAACCGGAGCTCGAATCCTAGACCTTCGCATTTCCAATCAAGTATTCAAACGACTCTAACACAGCACCCTTACCAAATATTGTTTGTTTCTTGTATTGTTTGCAGCTTTCGTAGCTCCTGTAGTCCCAGATGAGATCTTCAGTGTGTCTGAAGTAACTCATCAGAAGTCAAGAACTACCTACCTGGATATCGTAATGTTCTCAAGACTTGATGAAGGAACTTATGCATGTAGTGTCAACAACAAGTCTAAAGTTGCTGAGATCACTGTTTCTGCTCTTGAAGGTAAGCAATATAATTTTCTCATTATCATTTTCTTTTTAAACAGAAGAGTCAAAACTACTTCAGTGACCACCGGTATAGGAATACCACATATCTTCATAGAGGCTGCTTGTCTTTTCTCCCTCGAAAGGTCTTTATATACAGGTTTCGCCGCTTCTAGTTTCTCAATATAATGATGGGACAGTGCACACGGAAGATGTCGCCCCAGGGGGATTTAGCACCCCCACCTGTTAACCAAACGATATGTATGCCCATGCTAATATTTTTTCTCTAGCTAGCTGGACCATCCCCACGACTGGTTCTGCAGACCTTGCTTTGGTTTCAGCCCTCCAGTTTGATGGCCTCAAGACTGACAGCCTCTAGACGGACATCTCGCAAGACCGACAACCGGCAAGACCAACATGTCAGTCTAGTGGGCCTAGACTAATAGCCCATGAAAACATATAACATATTTTTCACACGTGCCTGCTGACAACTTTTCTGAGGGTTCAGGATTGATAAACCAAAATGTTCGTGTTTGATGTCTGTCTCATTGGCTGTCCGCCTATTGGGATGTCCACACTTGATTTATAATTCTTGCTATGTATACATCTGTACTGTGTGATATGTATCGTTGCATGTTTGTGAATAAAGTGAATGCATATGCTAAATATGAAATGTCCGTATGAAAGTTACTTGTCAAAGGCACGGGGAGGTGCATGCATGATTCAGCTGTTAAGACGTGTAGTCAATGGCTAGTAGGTAAATAGACTGATCACTTTTTTCCCTTCCAAATAGCTGTATTATTGTTTATCGTAAACTTAGGTATTGAGAGAACAACTAGTGTGTCATCCAACATTTTCTCCTGCGGCAATTGCTCTGGTATTCATTTTGTTTAAATTATAAGGTTAGGGTAAGGATAGCAATCGGAATTTTAGGTTAGAATTAGGGGTAATCGTTAGGATTGGATGTAGTATTGGGTCTAGGAATAAATTTAGGGATTTGATGAGTGTTGGAAATTACTGGAGAGCAATTGTCGCAGGAGTATGTGTTTTATGACCCTTGTCTGCTGCTCCCATCGACATAAATTTCATTGTCATTAAATGTGCATTGTTTTGCTACATAATGTAGGCCTATTGTTTTGTAGCATTTTACACCCTGATTAATATGTAAGCCAGTTAATCGTAAAAACATTTGCTTTAAGGATTGCTGGCTGCAAATTTGGTAAAGTTTGGTAATGCTTTGTATTGCATACATGTAATGTCAAGAAGCAAAAGAGTTGGATTGTCAGAAAAGTAGCGCATACATGATAGTGAAATATTATTGATTTTTTTTTATATTGTGCTGAATTTGTAGTGGACTGCTGTAAATGTCAGAGTAATATTTTGTTGTTGTTTTGCATGCTTTGTTTTATTTTGGACTGTTGATTGGATTCTCACTGTGGAAATTTGTTGATATCAAGAGCATGGTACATGGCATAATGTGTTTGGTTGTTGAAAGATAAAATTTATAATATATCTTCTGCTGACATACACATGTTTTTTTACACTCATATATATAAATATATTAACTGAGTTAAATGTGATGAGAGTAGAACGAAGAGGACAAGGATAACCAAATATAGAGTTCACATTGACATTGTAAATTGTAGATTTTATTCGAAAGTAAAAAGTGCGCCCTCATAGAAAATACTGTAACCACCATTTTCTTCGCATGTGGGTTGCAATTTGCAGGCTGTTTACTGGTTTGTCTATTTCTACTGTACTAGCTATCATACTTTTCTGGTTGTTTTATTTAACTAAGAAAAGGGCTTGTTGTGCTTCATGTGTATTCAAAAGTGTGCTCCTTCTGCTCAAATGTTTTGTGATTTCGATGTAATACATATTTTGTGATTGTGTATGTTTGGTATACATTCTATATCCATGGATTCAAGAATGATTTCATGAAATTTGTAATGAATTAGGTGAATCCTTCTCATAAAGGTAATACTTAGTTAGTTTGTATACATATCTGGTTATCTTAATTCTGGATGTGGAAATACATGAGATTGTTCTTTTGATGAATGGTTGTTTTCTTCACTCTACAACAGCTCTGTGTGCTACGTGTGTAGGCAAAACTCTGCTCCTTTCTGCTCGAATGTTTTGTGATTTTAATGAATGCACTACATATGATTTTGCTTTGAGTGATTTGGTCTTATATGAATAAATTCAAGAATTTTATTCCCTGCAGTTTGGGATGAATTAGGATTGTCCATCTCATAATTGTGAAGATGGAAAAACTTTGATTGTGGATGTGGTTAGACATAAAGTTGTTTTGTTCATGAATGTGCTACATGTTTGCGATTTTTGTTTGTTCGATAAATATCTTATGTCCATGGATTCAAGAATGATTTCATGAATTTTGTAATTAATTAGGTTTTATCCATCTCATAAAGGTAAGACGTATTTCATCTTGTATACATATCTGATTTTTAAATTTTGGATGTGGAAATTTATGAGACTGTTCTTTTGATGAATGGTTGTTTTCTTCACTCTACAACAGCTCTGTGTGCTACGTTGCAAAACTCTGCTCCTTGTGATTGAATGTTTTGTGATTTTAATGAATGCACTACATTATGATTTTGCTTTGTGTGATTTAGATCCTATATGAATAAATTCAAGAATTTTATTTACTGCAGTTTGGAATGAATGAGGATTGCCCCTCTCATAAAGGTAAGAAGTAGTTGGTGTTGTAATTGTGGAGATAGAGGAATTTTGATTTTGGATGTGGAAAGACATAATATTGTTCTTTTATGAATGCGTCACGTATTTTGTGATTTTGTTTTGCTTCCGTGCATTTAAGAGTGATTTTTTGCAATTTGTAATGAAAGAGGATTATCCATATTGCTTTTGATCATTAACTTACTCTGTTCACGTTGATCTATATTTCATATGTATTCTAATTTGCAGGTTTATTTGTATTTTTTAATTTTTTTTAATATGTTATTGTTTGTCATTGTATTTTGTTTGTTATAGCGCTAAGAGTCTTCGATGGTAAGCGCTTTATAAGCAACGTTTTTTATTATTATTATGTATCTACTATAGGTAAGAGATAGCTATTCCAATTTATTTGGAATATGTAAACATATTGTGATGGATAGAAAGTAAGAGCAAAAAAATGAACCATATATTTTATTCTTCATTTTAATATTTGAATTTCTTAAACTATCTTGATAATGTGTCTTAACTGTGCTGGCATGGTATATAGACAATTATATCTTTTGGCTTTTGATTGGTTGAGAGCTCGTCACATGACCAGAAATATTTGACCTATTTTAGAAAGTACTATATGAGAGTACTATTTTGGTTTACTATTTGGGAGTTGGAAAAAAAATGTGAATTTTTTTTTTTTAATTGAATCAATTTTTTTTCTTCAAATCTTAATTTAATGAAAACAAAATATTTTAAATCTTTTTAGATAAAAATCGACATTTTTTTTGTTCTAAATTTTTTTTCCCCCAAAATGTTTTTTTTTTTTTTTTAAATAAATGTTTGATGCAGGATATAAAACAAATATACCATGCCTTCTATTCGAGGTACTAGTTAAACAATGGGCCTCGGTGACTCCAAAAGTACCATTTGCTTCGGGGCTGTGCCCCTCAGCAAATAGTACTATTGGAGTCACCTCTTGCGCATAGTTTTAACCAGAACCTCTCAAGGCAGTGTATATTTGTATACTATTTGGGGTGAACTAACAAAATTTTAAGAATACGTTTAAACTGTATTGAGTCAAAGTTTAGGCGATAACATTCTTACGTCTTCTTATTTTTCGAAAAAAGGAACATGACATTTTTGCGAGTGCAGTGTTGCTACAGTTTCGCTTAGCTATTCATAAAATGTATTTATACATGCTTTGATAAATCAGCGATCAATATGAATAGAATATGGCTGTTTTAATACTTATTTTTTTATCGAATCCCAAAAGTATGGTATGATGAACATGTATCGTGAAGTGGAATGAATGTTTTGTTATCTGCATATTGCTGGCATGTCTCCTCTATATCAGAAATGTCTATGAAAACTTTTTACGTTGCTTATTTGCGTCAAATCATATCATATATTGCTGGCATGTCTCCTCTATATCAGAAATGTCTATGAAAACTTCTATCGTCTATTTTCATTTTCATGACCGATAAAAGGTGTCTGATTTCAGTTGATGTCATTGCTTTTATATTTACATTTGACCGAAAGAGGATGTTTTCGTGTTCACTTTAATCAGGCTTGTATAAAGAAAAAGGGGGAAAATGTGACTTGTTTTGACAGTTTCATTTGTTGTTTTTATCGGTTTGAGGGTACCCGAACTGCAAAACTGGTTTACCCATTAGCGTGATTCATAAAATAACAAACATCTTTGTCTCTCTGTCTCTCTTTCTCTTTCTTTCCTTCCTTCTCTCTATATCTCTCTCGTTCTCTCTCTCTCTCTCTCTCTCTCACACGCACATACACACACACACACACACACACACACACTTTTGTGTTGTTGTAATTTAGTGTTATTCCTCCAAATGTGTAATTCAAACTAGAACAAAATAAATAAACTATTAAATATTAATTGCTTATACATGAACATGATTAAACAAAAACTTTCTCTCACACACGCACACACCCACACCAATATTTCTCTTATCCCAGAATAGATGTAGATCTTTTTTCAGACAAGTTTCCCCCTCCCCCCCCCCCCCCCCCCCCCACCCAGCACCCCAACTGCACCCCATCTTGATTCCCCAATGTTATGTGCTTAATTTTCTCCCTATAAAATATATATGTCTCTCACTATGAGTGAGTGTTTATGAGGATGTCGTTGTGTTGTGAGTGCGTGTTTATGTGTCTTATATTCCACTAAAGACACTTCTTTCTAGTCCAATGTCACGACTTTGGTCTATCTTCAAGTAAATTTGTTTTCACAACCCCCCGCCGCCGCCCCCCCCCCCCCTTTTCGTCCCTCTCTTTATCTCTCTTTCTCTCTCTCTCTCTCTCTCTCTCTCTCTCTTTCAATCTCTCTCTCTCCCCCTCTCTCTCTCTCTCTCTCTCTCTCTCTCTCGTATTCTCTTTGAAAAGTTGAAAAAACCATTTATCGCACAAGTGCCGGAAAGGGATGTGATTACTATCCTAACTCATCTCCTCCCGTATCTAGATAAGTAAGTGTAATACAAAAGCCAATTACCTGTACATAATGAGGTTAAACTTCACGACAATAAACACCAGCGCTTCAGTTTAGTTACAATTAAATATGAATTCGATTCTGAACGCGTAATTCAACTTTAGTCGAGAGATTTACAGTGCTTTAGGATATCTTGGATCAAACGAATGCTGCACACGACATGGAATTTATAAATGATCTTTGGCGCCTGTTGGTGATGTTCACCTGTTTAATGTGTGCTGTGCCTCCTACTGCGGCATCTGACGATGAATGCTGTAAGTATATACCACACAAGTTACCTTGCCATTCCTATATAACATAACAAATATTTGGTAAGAGTATGACTTACCAACTGCTTTGATATGTACTATACAAAATATACTACAGAAAGTACACAACCCTGAGTAATGTATGTAAGTAAGTAAGGGAGAATATATTGTAAAAATGATTCGATAAAGTAACCTCCAGCATTTAGAATATATCATACCTAGTATATATAGATATATATGTATATATATATATATATATATATATGGAAATTATGTATACACTACACTGAGTAATGTATGTAAGAAACTATAGCATGCATAACGGTGAATATAATGTAAAAATGATTCTGTGAAATTATCTCCAGCCTTTTTTGTTGTTGAAATATATGACTAGATTATGTCCATGTAGAAAAGACTACCATAGTGCGGATTACATCCATTGCATGCATTTAAGTTGTATTCATTTAGGAAGAATGAAACTAAGTAATGAATAAGAAATCAAATATACAAATATTAGTAACAGTAATAATAATAATAACAAGGTTTTGGTGATATGGATGGTAGTGATGATGATAACGATGATATATGTTATAACAATAATAACAATAATAGCGGTGATAGTAATACCAATAATAATGATACTAACAATAATCTAGTGACAAGATTTAAAGCCTAAGATCGCCCACACTTCACAAGTATTCACGGAACGCGCTTTATACATGTAAATAATATGATTATTGTGGTATCATCATCAACATTATCATCATTGTCGTCATTATCATTGATACTTGTAATGATGTTGATCTTAAATGAGGAAGTACAGACCAAAAAAAATTGTTTCCATTTATCCGTATAGCCTCTAACTTTGCCACTGAGCTATATTTGCAAAGACTAAATGCATAAGTAAATCCCGTACTTGCATTTTTGTTGTTCTGGCAATTGTTGTTCCGTACAAAATTAAGATACATTGAAGAAACCAAATCACCTTTAAAAAAAAAAGGAGAAAAGGGATACCACTGGCGAACTGGCGTGTGTGTGTGTGTGTGTGTTGGGGGGGGGGTATGGGCTGCTGCGCTAAAATAATTGTTCCATTCTTTCAACAACAAAAAAGTGGGTATACCGCTTGATTATATTTTGTAGGACCCATAACCCTGAAAAACGATTGCACTCAGAGCTCGTTTAATTCTAGGTCTTTTTCGAGAAGTAAAGTCCATGCTTTCTAAAAAGTTAACCTACATTAAAGTGATTTATGTGATGTATTTCATTCCTGGCGCCTAATGACATACTGGCTCAGTCCCCTCAACATTATTGGGATATTACGCCACTGTTCAATACTAAAAGATCTAGATAATGGTCACGTATAACGAGAATAGTTTCGTTAAATGAACCATGGTATTGTAAACCCCAAAGAAATTGAATCTGACCTACTATTAGTCAGCTTCGATCGTCAAGTTTGGTAACAAAGTCCGGATATTCGTAGGGCATAGGAAGTGATACATTACTGTACACGTGTTTGTTAGCAGTCGAGCGGTCACTCTCGTACAGGTAAAGTTGTATTACTCTATCAAAGACAACAGAAATGTATCAACATTTGACCACATTGATGCAATTTGAGATTTCAAATTCTTAAATAAAAAAAAAAGTTGAGTTAAAGGTAGGCCTTTCTGATATTTTGTTATAAAGCATTTGTTTTCTGAAAAGATAAATGAAGGGGTGGAAGAGGTCGCTTTCTTATTCTCTCTCTCTCTGATAAAGACATGGCATAAGCCCCATCTGTTGGGAGGTCTATACAAAAATATATATTAAAAAACTGTTTTCTACGACCAGCGAAGTCCACCCCTCCCCTCATTTTGTACCTTTATGGATACGCTAGTGATGTCACCGTATTCTGGTACCGTTATCGACAACATAAAAACTAAAAAGTTGTTATTTTTCATATTTCAATAACGCATTTGTATGACATTTATTCTGTTTCCAAATGCCAGTACCGTACTGCATCATCACCCTCGCCACCAATACCACCAAAGTAGACATCAAGACACCAGGCTACCCCTCCAACTACCCGCAAGACACCAAGCTCCTGTGGATCATTGGGGCGCCCTCTAACTATGGCCTACTGTTGACCGTGCATGACTTAGAACTTGCGACGGGAGACACGGTGCAGTTCGGGCATAGGGACGAGGCGAAGTTCATCATCGAAGGCGACGACGACGTCGAGGCCATGATCAACCGGACGATCTCGTTTGCCAAGGAGGAGGTGACATGGGTTACTTTCTCTTCCGACAACGACAACGCCACTGCCAGAGGAATCTGGCTGACAGTGACTGCTGACCTAGGTCAGTATAAGGGCTCGTCTAAAATTATGACGCAGTAAACCACCGCACAATAACAGCCGCGGTTTTTTACGTGTCAATTTATGGCGGCTGGGCGCAACAAAGGTCCTAAGCTCTTTGTTTAAGATATAGATAGGTGAACGCCGCGGTTTATCACCTTTAATTTTAACAAGGCTTAAAGCGTTACACACGGTGCGTCATTTCGATCAAAACAGTAAAAACAACGTGCCTACTACCTGCGGTAATTCAACGGTACTCGTTGCACTGTTCGATTTGCATTTCATGTACGATGTCTATCTCACAATTGCGCGTCATTCGGCAGTATCACAGCAGTTGATGACGGAATCCTACGTCAGCAATATAAATTTGGGATGAAGGTGGCTCATCAAATGATAATAATAATAATAATAATATTTGTTAACGTCCCTGTGCGCTTCTAAAGAGCTTTGGAAATTATTAGCCTAGCTTTAGCCCCAGCAGCCGTTATCAGCGCACAGTGCATTTCAAGGAATAATCTTACCAGTCACGCATTTACCTCACCTGGGTCGAGTGTGGCAAATGTAGATAAATGTCTTTCCAAAGGACATATAATGTAGGTTGTACAATTAGCCTCATCTGTTGACGTTAGACTGCGAGCGCGCCTTATATACGGTCATGTGAGAACAGCATTGTACACAAGTCAAAGTAAAATAATAACGCAAACATTGCGTTTAATTATAGCAAAATATCTTCATTTCCATCTTGGGCTTAACAATAGCGGAGGTAACCTAATGTTGCAATATAAATTTCAGGATAGGGGATGGGGTTGGTAGGAGGAGGGGGTGTGGGATTATTTATTGAGGTATGGCCACCCTCCGTAGAATAAAACACTTTCGGTCAATTTCATTTTGGCTCAGTTTGCCACAAAAAAGGCTTAGATTTGCAATAAATCAAACAATACTTCCTTTATTTTCTTTAGATGCATCGGAAAGTCCATACACGTCTTCAACAACGACCACATTGCCTACAGAGCTGCCGCTAGTGAGCCTTCTCCCCTGTAAGTACCATAACCCTTTGCTTGATATTCGTATGATTATTTCATCTTCTGTTCAGCATGTTAGTGTGTGTGAAAGATAGAGAGACTGTGAGCTAATATAAAGATATGGATATAGAAAGAGGGAGATACAGAGAGGCAGAGAGAGAGAGAGAGACAGAGACAGACAGACAGAAAGCGACAGAGAGGGAGAGAGACAGAGAGACAGAATCAAGAGGAAAAATACAATCATTCTTTTTCTTAGAACCGATTTTAGAATTAATATCAAAAGTATGAAAATCAAATCGGGTAGGGTATGGCAATTGCACATCATACACAATTGCAAATAAAATTGTGTTCTGTAAAATTCCAGGACCTATACATGTGTGAATTTTAAATCATAAATGTCCGGTAAATCAACAGATGACTTATCAGTTAAATACACAACATAGGGGTAAGTTTAGAAATTGTATTAACTTGTATCTTCTTCATCTTCTTCTTCTTCATATTATTTTTGATCCCTTTTACTATGATTTGTATTTTCTTCTTCTTATTATTATTATTATTATTATTATCATTATTAGCAGCCTTTAGTAGGAGTACTAAAAGTAGTATTTGTATCATCATCATCGTTATTATCGTTGTAATGATTGATTTTCTTTTCATCCTTATTCTTGTTCTTCCTCCATCCTCCTCCTATTCCCAAGCTTCCTATAGACGTCTAGGTGTGTCCCTCCCGTTAGCTATCGGGTTGATCATCATTGCCTTTGGTCTTGGTGCGGTTGTTGTATGGTGCTATCGCAAAAGAAAAAGGTACAAATATCTACACCGTCTCAAGTAACCCGCCCCCACCCTAAACGAATGTGGTTCTTACATCTCAAATAAAAAATAAAATAAAATTTCCCCAATCTAGTTAGGTGGTCTGTTGAAAACAGATCACCTATTGTTTTCGTCAGAATTTTCTTTATTATTATTATTATTCTTTATTTTTATTTATTTCCTACACTTTTTTGTGCCTAGGATAACTCAAGTTCGATTTCGTCAATTTCATTCAATTTTGGCACAGTCATAGGTCATTGTCATGAGACGTGACAGGAACCTTTTCAAGGTCATCACGTCATCGTGACGTCATCCAGGCGCCATTTTGTGAAATCACGTTATCCATCATATCTTCATGATGCATCAGCAAAGGTCATTCATATCCATATCACATATATTTCAGGTCAAGGGTCAAAAGGTCATGTCATCAAAGGTCACATAAAGGTCATGACGCGCGCGTACGTGCGCGTCAAAATTTTAAAATGCTCAAAATCACTTAACTATTAAAGGAGAGTACGAATCAGGTCATTTTAAGCATTTCAAAATTTTCCGTCCGTAAGTGTCACCGCGCGCGTTGCGCGCGCTCATAACGCGCGGAAAAGGTCAAATTCAAATTGTTTACATGATTTAGATTCCTCTTACCGTAAATGACAATTTACATTAATTTCAGTCACCCTTGACCTTTCAAAAGGCCGTGATCGCGCGTCAAAGTTCAAAATCCGCGCGTGCTGCTATGGGCAATATAATGCAAATTTGATCAAAAACATGACATTTTAAAAATCAAAATAGCTCTTCAGATAATCAATTGTTCCCATTTTTTATATCATGGTTGGAAGAAGCATGAGTTGGAGATATGATTTCATGTGTCATTTGACCCTCAATTAACTCATGACGTCATCATAATGGCCTCCAAACTCAAAATTTCAATTTGCATATTATGACGTCAGCAGATTTTTGGAAAATTGATTGTATCTCTGTAAATATTGATCAATTTTCTTTCAAATTTGGATATGTTCTACCTGAGAATATTTTCTACAAATGCAGTCAACACGCTATTTCATTTTGACAATGGTATCATGGCGTATTTTTGCGATTAAAGGAGGCATGTCAATTTTTCACATTTTGCGTGTATTCTCTATGGGACATGACTTTTTCTCAAAACTGGATTCTACATTCTGGTCTTTCGCGAGCCATATCTCCGTTGTTTTATCTTTGTTTACGCTGAGCTTTGAGTATGTTGTAGCTGAGACAATAAGCTATCACAAGTGTGCCCTTTATTTTTCGATCAGATGCCGGGATCATGCTCATATTTCACTTACAAAGTGGGATTTGATAATTCCATTTTCCGTTTACGTGTAATCTCTATGGGAAATGTTTTGGTATATCGGTAACGCACTTGACTTCCGACCTCGAGGTCCCTGGTTCGAGTCCGGGCGTCTCCAACAATTTTTTTTTTTAACTTTTTTTTCTTTTTGACCTTTCACTGTACCATCTCCTTTGAATATTAAAACACGTACAATCGCAAATAATGTAATAAACAACCATATTTACTTTATTATTACCCTATTATCACTTGATCCATTACTTTTTGCGTGTAATCCTTATGGGAGATGACTTTTTCTCAAATCTGGATTCTACATTCTTGTCTTTTGCGAGCAATATCGCCGTTATTTCGGCTTGATTTTTGTTGATTTTTTAGTATGTTGTAGCTGAGACTATATACTATCTCAAAGATCTCTCATTTTGTTCAGTCTGATGTCATCATGGTCTGTTGATGATGATCATCAACATCATCATGATCGTGATGATCATCATCATCGTCATCACCATTACTATCAAGATCATCATCATCATGATCATCATCATGATCATCATTGTTTACATGTCTATATAACTTGAAGGCAGACCACCTTATTCGTCCTCGTGACGAATTAAAATCTAGTTATTCTTTATTTTTATTTCTCCCCGTTTTTTGTGGCCCGGATAACTCAAGTTTGGTTTAGTTAATTTCATTAAATTTCGGCACAATTATAGGTCATTGTAATGAGACGTGACAGGAACATTTTCAAGGTCATTAGGTTATCGTGACGTCATCCATGCGCCATTTTGTGAAATCACGTTATCCATCATATCTTCATGATGCGTACTCAAAGTTCATTCATATTCATATCACATATACTTCAGGTCAAGGGTCAACAGGTCATGTCATCAAAGGTCACAAAAAGGTCATGAAGCGCGCGTATGTGCGCGTCAAAATTTAAAATTGTTCAAAATCACTAAACTATTAAACGAGAGTACGAATCAGGTCATTTTAAGCATTTCAAAATTTTCCGTCCGTAAGTGTCCCCGCGCGCGGTGTGCGCGCTCACAGCGCGCGGAAAAGGTCAAATTCAAAATGTTTACATGATTTAGATTCCTCTTAACGTAATTGACAATTTACATTAATTTCAGTCACTCTTCATATTTCATAAGGCCGTGAGCGTGCGTCAAAGTTCAAAATCCGCGCGTGCTGCTATAGGCAATACAATGCAAATTTCATCAAAAACATGCCATTTTAAAAATCGAAATAGCTCTTCAGATAGTCCATCGACCCCCAATTTTTATATCATGGTTGGAAACAGCATGAGTTGTCGATATGATTTCATACCACCCTGACTCGTACAAAGTGAAACAAAGTCATCATATTGGCATCTAAACTCAAAAAAATGTATTTTGTTGATGACGTCATTTTTGTCTTTGTTTAATTGAGATTATCTCACTTATCGGTCATCGATTTTCTCTCAGAATTTAATATGTTGTAGCTGAGATAATTCTCTATCAAAAATATGCCATTCATTTTTCATTTTGATGACGTCATCATAGTGAAATATTCCATT
The DNA here is from genome assembly GCF_000002235.5 of Strongylocentrotus purpuratus. Lineage (NCBI taxonomy): Eukaryota > Metazoa > Echinodermata > Echinoidea > Camarodonta > Strongylocentrotidae > Strongylocentrotus > Strongylocentrotus purpuratus. Next base: position 20,275,465 of record NW_022145598.1, read on the forward strand.
AAAGGCGACAATGCATAATTTGTCATATTTGCGTGTTATGTCTATGGGAGGTCACTTTTTTCAAAACATGAATCTGCATGACAATGTGTTTTGACCAGTATCTCGGTTATTATTCAACAGTTTTCTACCAAATTTTAGTATGTTGTAGCTGAGACTATTTGCTATCTAAAAATTTCCTTTTTTTCAATCAGATGTCAGGATCATGCTAATGCTCGTCATCATCATTAACATTATCGTTTTTATCATCATATAACATTATCATTATCATCATCATCACCTTTACTATCATGATCATCATCATGGTCATCATGATCATCATCGTTTACATGTCTATATAACTTCTCCCATTCTCAATTCTATCATAAGACTTAGACAGACCACCTTATTCGTCTTCGTGACGAATTAAATTTCTAGTTTTCATTACTTCAGTTCAGTTTAGTTCAGTTTATTGAATTCCATCTTTAAAAACATTTTTACAAAGTAAAAATATGCAATTTCATGTAAAATATAATATATAAATTGGGATAGCATATACATGTGAAATTTATTAATACAAAACAGAATAAGGCACAGCTGTAAAAAATCAAGAAAAGGTTTTGTCTGGACAGCTTCCTATCAAAATAATTATAATAAATATAGTAAGAAAACAAGTAGGAAGTAAAGTTTCGGATAGTATCATTCAGAAATTGCATAACAACCGGCACACACCCAGTACATGAAATACAACATGGTAGGATGAAAAAGTCAGAAGATAGCAAAGGGGAAGAAAGAAAAGAGATAGAGAGGGGGGGGGGTAACAAGCTAGATAAATACATTCACTTACCACTCAGTTTCAAGTCCCAAGCTTCTAGATTAAAAGTAAACTAGAATCCCTGACGGAAACACAAAAACAAAAACAAAAATGGGCTCAAATATCGCAATTGATTTTATTATGTTTTGTTCACGCATATACTTTTGGATGGCATTCCATACATCTAAGGAATGACCAAATTAAGTCCTACCCTAACCCATAAGCCTGCGGTTAGGGTCAAGATAATGATTAGGGTTAGGGTTATAGATGGAGATTTTGAATGATTAACAGTCCTCCGACATTCACTCCGGCATCATTTCGTCGTGGTATATTTCGTCAAAAATATATAGTGAAGTTTATGGGTGGAATTATGTCATAAATTAGGTTTAATAAGGATTAGAGTTATGTATTGTGTTTAGTACAGTGTTGAAGTTAAGAATTGATTAGAGTAGGATATTGACTGTGGAGCAATTGTGGCTTGGGCATGTGTCGGTGACTAACCGGAAGCATAACCATTTAATCCCTGCTGGCATGTGATAGGGAATAACGATGTTGAGGCAGGGTAAATGGGGAGAAGGACTGTAAATGCAAATGTATGAAGCAACTTTTGTTTCGTGAAAATTTAGCCTTCTTTTATCACATTCAATGCAGAACGTCAGTTGATTCCCGGGTCTCCGAAACACGGATCGCTTTAGAGATGTGCAGCAATCCTATGAAGAACCCTGAAGAAGACGAGAACCTGAACACACACCACGGATCATCTGTTATTGGTCCTACAAAGCCTGGACCAACTGGTTCCGGTACTCAAAGCTACTATCACGAGATAGGAGAAGCCGAATATAACGTGCTGTTTGATGCTTCCGGTCCGAAGACAGCTCACGTTTATCAAGAACTCTTGAAGAATCCGCGCATCAAGGACGGAAGGAGAAACGTGTCTAACGTTCGTCGCGATGGAAGTAAGGGGAGCCTAAGCGCCGAACTCGATATTGAGTTCTGCGAACTGACGAGTATGATCGACGATATGCTAGGAGATATTTCGGATGAAGCATTCCCTGTCGCTGCATCACAGAGCTCGCTGGTTGGGGGTAGTCCCAACGGGTCAGGTTTACAGGGAACCGTTGCTGAACAACGTTCAAGAGCACACACAGCTTACGTCCCTCGCAGTCGTCGTAGTCCCCTGCGTAGACCCAACAGCCTTCTTGTCGAGCCTGTGTATCCATCACCAAAAGCAAACAACTTCTCAAGTCCCCGCAAGCCGGCTAGGAAATATGCAGTCAGTAATCCCAACATAAACGCAGTAAACGTGAAGCTGAAGCCGGCTAGGAGTGTAGGTTCATTGCCGACATTTCTTGGCCATAATGTTAATGACGACGACAACTACAGCCAACTGAATTTTGAGATTGATCCCACCTACCAACCTCTAATGCGTGGCTCGACGACAGCACATGACTCTAAAAGTAGTCATGAACAACGATCCAAAATGCCTGAATATGCTGTCTTGGATAGAGATAATCCAGAACATGTTTCTCCTGTATATTCGCTAACTGTTTCTAATGATGGAAGCTGGGAGAAATTGGACATTGTGGAACTGCCCACGCAGCAACGTCCACGTGCATATACCAGTGACCATCCTCGTAGGTCAGACCATTACACCGCATTAAGGTCAACAAGTTTATTTAACCAGCCAGGGCTGGACAGACGACTTGCAAGAAGTAATCCGAACCTGAATTCAGTTGGGATCCAGTTGTTGAATAACTTATGTAAGAGCTCAGAATCCTTGAACAAATTGTCGCCCAGATTTCGAGATGGTCTTCCTTCATTTGCGACTGAGGGTTGTATTAAAGAAGACCCCGGTGATGATGATGACTACAGTGAGATAGATGATGAAGAGTCGATATACCAACCGCTTAGTCGACCTACATCTATGGTGGATCTGGTAACCCCAGACGACGAAGGTACAACGCCCTCACTGCCACAAATAGCTGACGAAATGAACGGGAAAAGTGGTCAGGGTCGTCGAGCTGTTGATGTGGTCTTTGGAAGGGAAAATACAGCTGTTGGGAGTTTTCACATTGCTTATGAAACTGGTGATGGTGATGATGATGATGATGAGTACAATGAGATAGGATGTGAATATTCAACATACCAACCGCTTAGTAGGCCCGCATCCACGGAGGACCAGACAAACGGATGGAGCCTGGGCAGAGAAGCCACACCACCACCTCTACCTCCAATTCAGTACGAAATTAACGCGAAGAGATGTCAAACTCGTCCCACTGTTGATGTGGTCCTAGGAAGGGAGCTCACGACAGTTGGCAGTTTCCAACTTGTTTCTACCGCTAGGCGCTCAGATAAAATGGCTAGCGCCGCTCCCCAGAGTTCCCAGTCCGATGACAACGATTATGATGAGCTGGACATGGAAAACAGCGCAGAGTTACCCACTTATACAAATCCTGGTAGTCTTTACATAGAAATTTCTGACGAAAATCAGGGCGTCCTCTCTAGTGTGGGAACGAAACACATCGCGGGAAGTGGCACTCGTGAAAGTCAACAGGTTCTGTCCTCTGACGACACACGTGTACCGCATGATCTCACACAAGCCCCAGGTACCAGGAACAGTCAAGACGCATCAGGTGCAAAAGGAGGAATCGGTCCCGGCATTGGTCAACCGACAGAGGGCGCCGTAAAACATGAATCAGCCTCGCAGAGTTCTTGCGTCCCTACGATTAATTCCAATAGGCTTTCTACCACGTCAGGGGTATATTCATCGATTGGTCCGGCGGTATACGGATTCGACATTGATAACGGCGAAGGTATCTACAATGCCATCGGTGGTTACAGTAGCGACGACGATGATGATGTCCATGAATATATCAGTGTTAATGATGTGTTGCCATAAAACTTAAAATTCGATTCATAAACATTCGAGCAAGAGGCGAACTGTCTCTACGTACCATGAGTTGTTTCCAAATTGCTCATAAGGTGCTAAAGACACGTTGGAGATCCATAAGAATTCCTGCCACAGGAGGCCCTTAAGGAAGGCCGTAGCATGAGTTCAGCCATCGAGGGCACACTGGTACTGTTGGGAGCGTTGGTATTGCTCAGAAAATGAAATGCGAATTTACAAGGCTACCGATTGGGGCGGGGGTGGAAGGTAGTCCATACGCCTTCTTTTCGTGTATTTGTTTACATTTTCGCCTCCCCTTTCTCCATTTCCTCCATTTTAGACCACTCGATGGGGGTGCCCCCTTGGTCCATGAGGCTACGCCATTGGCAGCGCGTGACGACTGGAACCATTATTATATGGCGAGCTCTTCCTTGATTGTGTACAACAAATAGAATATGATAAGAAATATAGACTCTCCTGTAATCATTAAAATAGCATTATGTATTTACCCATGATACCGTTACGGGAAATCTGGAAACAAGGTATAGCATTATACATGTATTGTCAATGGAATTCACACAAACATGACCAAACGATGTCTTCTCAAAGTTGAATGTTGTATTCTTTCCAAACTGTTTCGAAATACAATTTTCTTTCTTCTTTTTCATCATTTTCATCTTTATCCTTTCGTTTACTTGTCTTCTTCTTCTTCTTCTTTTTTTCTTCTCCTCTATCTTTCCTTCTTTCTCCGTTTTACAGTTCATTTCTATTTTTGTTCTGGAATAAAAAGTTCGTTCAGGCTCCACTTATATCCGTCAAAACCACACAAGAATGAAAAGCGGAATTTGCATATTTAATACGACTTTCCCTTTTTGAACTTTGATGCTATAGTTTCCTTGTGTGTAGGTGGCTTTTCCTATTGTTATCATGCATCTATTTCATGTGTGTGATTCATTTCCCTCTAAAGATTATTTATTTTGATATATAATTGAGGAAATATCAAGTAGTTTTCTTCGAAAATCTATTTTGCTTTCTTTTTTGGCTTTACAGTTCCTTTTTTTTGTTCTGGAATAATAAATTCGTTTAGGATCCACTTATATCTGTCAAAACCACACAAGAATGAAAAGGGGAATTTGCATCTTTACGACTTTCCCTTTTTTAACTTTGATCCTATACATAGGATTAAAGTTGTTTAAAATGTTGTTTAAAAACGTAAACAACGTTGTTCAAAATCGAGAAATCAGTGCTCGATTGGCTTAAACAAATATTTATTGAAAGACAAAAAGATTTAATTAAACAGAGTTGTTTAAAAAGTTCCGGGGGAAAAATCACGTGATAGATTTAACCAATCATGATTTCGCATCGCTGACATTTTCTCGATACGCGATTGCAATTTGCGCGCACACACGCGATATGCACAAAGTACGTACATAGTACATGCATGCAAGCATGCAGTGCTAGTGTGCAGTGCAAGTGCTAGTGCAGTGCAGTGCAGACGATAGAACAAGGGCAAGGCGATGACTTGGTTCTTCTCGGTTTAGCCGATGGGGTTTAGGTGAAGTTATAGAGACAAATAATAATGTTGTCTGTCACTGTTAAATGAATATGATGAACAAATGTTGAAGTAAATTGACAACTGCAAGCTCTACATGTTACAGTGACTTTGCAATATTTGTGATTATTGCAGGAGTGGTTCCAGTAGGTCATTTCACAAATTTAAACAACCAGGTAATAACCATTAAACAGTTCTGTTTAAAATTTAAGCAACTCCTTATAAAAAAACCAGTTGTGCAGTAATATTGAATGAACAACAGTTGCTTAGTAATTTAAACATTATTGTTTAACATTTACACAACTTGCTTTAAACAACCGAGTTGTGCAATTTTATTATTAAACAACTGTTGTTTAAAAGTTTTTCTAATTTTTAAACAACTAAGTGTTCAAAACGTAAACAACCTTAAGTTGTTTAATTTTTAAACAACAGTTGAGCGGTTCACCGGTTAACTTGTGGTTGTTTAAAATTTTAAACTTTTAAACAAAATTTTAAACAACTTGTTTAATTTGTTTCTAACAGTGTAGTTTCCTTCTGAGTAGGTGGCTTTTCCTATTGTTTTCATGCATTTATTTCATGCGTGTGATTCATTTCCCTCTGAAGATTATTTAACTTAATGTATAATTGAGGAAATACCAAGTAGATTTCTTTGAATATTAGAAGCAATATGAAAAACAGTAACTGTTCGGTGATTCAACCAATTTCCTCGCCCCCCCCCCTTCTCTCTCTCTCTCTCTCTCTCTTTCCCTCTATCTGTTCATTCTGCAAATCCAAATCCTGTTATTTAATAATTAATTAATCATGAAATCGGTTATCATGGAACTTGTGTGTGTGGATGGTTTAAGTGAATATTTATTTAAATTTCGTATAATTATGAACTTGTAATTTGTCTGTATTACATTACTCTTATCATGTTTTTATTGAATAAAGATGCGATGTGATAATTTCATTCTGAGCATTGGTCAAGAAGACAGGGTTACAACAAATGGAAAGAGACATGGACGCGGAGGAAATGAGAGAGAGAGAGAGAGAGAGAAAGAGAGAGAGAGAGATAGAGAGAGATAGAGAGAGAGAGAGAGAGAAAGAAACAGAGAGAGAGAGAGAGAAAGAAAGATAGAGAGAGAGGGAGAGAGAGAGACAGAGAGACAGAGGACTGATTGCTTTCACGAGTTATTTTTGAATTGGTTTCACAACGCAATCACTATTACTGCGTTACCAACGATCTTTTCATAACTTGTCAGGAAATTGCAAACTGCTACGCAGTTAAAAGATCTTAAACGTTCAATCAATTTCCTTTATAGTGTTATAAAATGTGTTAAATAATGTGTTAAATAAGTCTATTAGTTATGCTGCTGATGTTGTTGCTACTACCACCTCCACCACCACCACCACCACCACCACCACCACCACTACTACTGCTACTGCTGCTACGTCTATTACTAAGACCCTACTTCTACTATTCCTTACTACTACTACTACTCCTACTACTCCTACTACTACTTCTTCTACTACTACTACTGCTACTAATACTATTTTTCCTCCCCTCCTCCTTCTCCGCCTTTTTCTTCTTCTTTTTCTTCTTCTTCTCTTTCCTGTTATAGTTTTTTTTTTCTCTCTCTCTTTCTTATAGAATCTGATCTGGTAATTTAATCAATGCTTGGATGCGGAGGAAGTTGAATGGAAATGCTTGTTGTTGATGGTAGGATGTCTGGTGAAAATCGGAAGTGGTCGAACTGAGAAAAACAAACCCTGGTGTTTTGGCTCATTTAAAGAGATGACGCTTGCCATTAAACCCTTTTCTTTCGGCCAATCTCCTGTAAAACTATCAATTTTGTACAATGCCGATGAGGCTTGCTGGAAAATGTTAAATAAACAATTTGTCGAAAATTATAATATATCTGTAATTTGGGCACTTTTCACCTTGCCGCGCGTCACGTCGACGTTAAGAATTTGCCCATTTTACCTTGATATTTTTTTTTTATCTTGATCGTACTTTAGACAAAATTAAATCTATCAAAAGTTTGTCATACACATAATTATCATCGTGGGACTCTTGCCTGTATTTTCTCTATTGGAGACGCCCGAATCTGCCGTTCCTTGGAAAAACGACGACAAGGACTAAAGCTTCATAATCATGATAATCGGCTCGTTTATTTAAAGAAGAAAAAGAAGGGAAAATAATTCTATATAATAAGAATCTGAATAGCAAGATAGCTACACATGTCCACGCTCACTCCCAATCAAATAGTTAACGGTAAAAGGGCCGGGGGCAAAATCCACTCTTGCCCCTTCCTCGACGCGCGCCGCGATATTTTCAAGGAATCTTTTTTTAATTTTAGTTTCATAGTTATTTGGTAAGTCTTATTATTTGTATACTTATTTCGTACAATACTTTAAATTTCATACTGTTGATCAACCCTTTACATCAGCAAACCTTTATTTAAATATAAATATATAGTTGAGAGCTGAGTTAATGAGATAGTCACCTGTCAGTGACCTCGCTGTGTGGTCTAATCCATTCTGGCCCAGTAGTATTGACGGTCTTTAAGTTTCCCTTTCTATTGATTGCTGTAAGATTTCTTTGTATGGTACAAGACTCCAATGGAAACCAGCCTTGAGGTAATATTTTTCATCTTGTAAAAATATATGTTGACAAATAAATAAAGGAATTAACATGTTAATAAATAAATAGATAAATAAATAGAGAGATAAATAATTAGAGGGATAAATAAATAAATATATTTACATGTATTTCTGTTAGGTTATGATATTAATATTTGTTTAACCTTTAACGGATATCAAGATGGTAATCTTTTATTTTTAGTGTCATGCCCCCTCCCCTAAACCCCCCTAAAAAGTCCCTTTAAAGCCCGTCTGTACTAGTTTGGCCAGGGGGATTATGCCTCCCTGCAAGGTCACTGACAGCTGGCTATCTCATCAAATCAGCTCTCAATTAACATAAGAAAGGGGATCATGGGGACCTTGGGGACCAACGGTCACCGATTAGGCATTGTTTGCTATATAGAGGGCGCAAGTAGCTATAAGCAGTGCAGTGGGGCTTTAAACACTGGGTGATACCGATCTACAATTGAGATTAGATCTTGACCTGACTTTGTTCTGAAACAAGATGTTTGCAGTCAGGTCAGCGGAAGTTTGGTGGATAAAGGAAAGAGAATACAATGGCTTCGTCTTCCTGTACGTTTTCAGGGCACAGGAACAACCTGCAGCTAATCCGTCCCCACTGCCCATAAAACCATGGCGCAAAGTCAACATTGTTATTTTTTTTCCCCAAGTGACAATTTCCTCCTGTTTATTATTTCGTTAGATGTACGTTATGTGTGTGTTATCTAAATTTGCTGATATATGCAATTCTATTTGTATGTATTAAACCATTGAATAAGTCCTGGGGAAGCACCTTCGTGAGAAGTTTAGGAGTAAGGTCAACTTTGAGGATGAGGATCGTACTAACATAGAAATAAATAAATAAACAGAAAATGGGCCTACATCTTTTGATGATGATTTAAGAAAAATAAATATTTGTGTAAGTTGATGAGGACTATGATCCAACTACCCACAACATGTCGAAGTTGATCTATACAAAAATGATCATATCATCAAAATATTAATGACATGATAACCAACAGAGCTTTTGAAACACAATATGAGAACGTTGCTTTGTTGATTAAAACATTGTTGGACCTATGAGGGGGAATATGGTTGATAATTAACGAACACAATGAGCGAATCAGTGATAAGTAAGGACCCTAACTGCTCAATGGATACAAGGAAATTATATGCATTTTGTATATAGATATAGGCAGGTGGTAATAATAATACTACAGCATTTATTATGCGCCATCGATCTAGTGAACTATTCTGAGGCGCAGAAGGAGATTATTGATATTACCCTGGCTTTAGCACGGCTGCCATTACGTCGATCTAGCATTTCAAGAATTGATTCCTGCCAGGTACCAATTTACATCACCTGGGTTGAGTGTGGCAAATGTAGATTAATGTCTTGCCAAAGGAAATTAGTGCCGCGGCGGAAATCGAACAGCGGACCTTGTGATCGACAGTCCGGTGACGTATCCACTCGACCACGACACCTCTGGTATCTATGTAAATGTTTGTGAAATAAATGAGAAATGCAGTTCTACTGTAACAAACGTGGTTATTCAGATTTAGATAGTCGCTCAAGCAGGTTTGTCAGAATAAGAAATACAATTCCCCCCTTTAACGTGATCGCGGAGACATTCAAAATATCAGAGGGTACCTCCAATGCCGTATTGACGTGCAAGAATATTGAAATTGTCTTAGGATGATTACATTGCCGGAAATCCTGTTTGATATCGTTAGGCATCTACATCCTGATACTCAAAACGTCTTTGAAAAGATAAATCCCATACAGTCCAATTTGCTAGAAAGAGGATTTACTCTGGGTTTAGGGTTCTTTGGAAGAATGACCATTGATTATGAATGAACAGGTACTTGTTTTGTGCGAAGAGTTTAGGCCTATGAATATCCTGTATGCTTTTTAAAACACCGGATATGGCTTTTTAATGGGGCTAAGCGTCTTTTGAAACAAAGATTTTCAAGTCAAGACATGGTGTGTAATTGCTTTGTTCAATGCACCGCATTATAATACATTTTCCGTATGGCCAACTAAATTATTCTGACATTGAACCAGATTATCAAGCTGTTAGTACAAAAACGCGTTTGTTTTTGGTCGTGGTGATGCTGCTGTTGCTATGTTATGTTTGTTGTCAATCTGTTGAGAGCTCTAGAAGGCGTGCTGTGTTATCGTATATAAATTAACGCATTCTGAAAGCCACAAACAGACGCACGATGATTGAATTCTGTACGACTAGCCCAAATCTCTCTAAAAGCAGAGATTCGGTATTGAACCGGTGCGGAAGGTGTGCTTTGTGACATTGTATACTTCCTGCCTGACCCAGTATAACACGACGAAATTTTGCGCACCTTGACTTTTAAAACCAGACAACAACAAACTCTAACGGCAGTGGGAAGGTTGATGATGGATTAGATATCAAAGCGTATGAGTCAGTGCGGACGGATCCTCAAGAATAATAAAACGACATGACTTAAACAAAAAGATTGTATAGAATTGAATGGCAGCTACGGTCTATTAGCTTTGTTAAGACAATCCTCAAGTCATGACATCATCAATAAAGTCCTCGATATTCTGACTCATACCCATAAGCGATCTTGGGAAAGGGACATTGATCAGGTCTCCAAGTTCTCACGACTCCAAGGCGTTCCAGCGAAAGCTTTCTGCAACTGCGTCAGGATTTTTTTTCATTGTCGACCGTCATGTTTTTGGTGTTTATAAACATTTTGTGCTGCGATACCAGTTATCAAGCCAAGCTTTTGGTGATTCAGCGCAGTTGATGTTGAACGCTGTGAAAAGGAATGTGGAGTTGCCTGCACGAGGAGTATTATATCATAATTATTCAGCAAATTTCTGTTCGACGTTATCGTTGCACCGTCGTCATTTCAAACTTTCATCGTCTGACAAGTATAAACAATTGTTCACATGTGAAACAGTCAGCTGAAATATTGGACAGTTTCGTCAACACCTGTAACTCGTTCAAATAATTGGATAAAACTTTGAACTGCACTCAAACTAAATATGATATTCTCGCCGAAGTGAAATTTGGTGGTTCATATCGCTAATATCATGAACATTGTGAGCTCGAGTCTTTCTTATCTCCGTTCTTTTGCTGGTCACACGCACATAAAATAAAGAACAATACTCTGTCAGATGAGTGAATAACTTGAAACTTTTCAAGAGTCTTGGAATAAATTTATGTGAAAAGTTGGGCTACGATAATTGCGTTTCGTTTACTTGGCTGAAGTGTTAGAAGCCGATTTTAATACATCGCTTATATTCATGATACAATAATTTATCCGCACTATCGCTCTCTTCTTCCGAACGACTATCTAAGAGTTCGTCTTTTAACAATCCATGCAATATTAGACGAATAACTGTTCAATGCCTTGGATTTTATTGTGCTTCGCTGTCTTCTCATACGAAAGCTAATGATTCATCGCTAATCAATAAACATTGGAATTATTTGTCATTTAATTCTTAGTCGGAAACCTGCCTACTTGGTGTTGGATTGAAACTGTGCTATATATTGCTTATGCTTAGTGACTCGACTTTGACTTTCATTGCTCATATAGGCCTTATTTGCCTAAGTTTGAATTTATACCCTTTGCACTGCACCTCCGCAACGAAAAATCTTCAAGATGGTATCTACTTATCTAATTCAAGCGTTGATGCTGTATGGAGTTTTCTGCGTTACGGCCGCCAAGCGTGAAGGTATGTGTGAAAACAAAAAAATTCTTAAAACAAATCGAGAATGATCCTATATCTTGGGTTTTAATCAATAAAATTTGAATTGAATTGAATTGTATGGCCATATTATCATACCCCGCCCCCCTCCAGTCAAAATTTGATAAGAGCCATTCACGGGTAATGTCATATATATGCTCGGTCTGTTGTCGATCTCGTTGGAGGGAATTTGGTATTACTGTATTATCTATCCTGCTATTCTTTCATAGTGACAGGGTGACGGGGGGGGGGGGGGTAATAGATAGTGGCTTACATCATTGATCAGGAGGCGCTCGCGTCTTACTCTGAGGGTATTGTGGGTGTGGGAGGAGCTTAATTGTAGCGTCTTCTTTTATTTTTTCCTCTTCCATATCTCCACTCGTTTTTTCTTCTCTCTTGTTATTCTTGGGCCATTTTCATCTGCAGTTGTGGTATTCATTATCACTCTTATCATCATGAATATTGTGTAGTTCCCCGGGTCGGTTATCCAAATTCCAAGGGTAGTCGTCCTGTATTATGATTTGAGGAAAGAGTGCCTAATCTACCTTTGAGAAAATATGCCCCCCTGCTCTTTCTATTTGTTTTCCTAATAATTTTTTTTTTTAAACATGGTGTGTCTTTCCGATCTTGCAGAAATTCAACTAGAACATGGACAACCTTACAATCTTACGTTGACGAGCAACTATCCCGAGGAGGGTCGACCATCGTCGACATGGCTCGTCCGAGCACCCGACGATTGCCGAATCCTTGTTCGCTTCGTGGAATTCATGCTGCAGAACATCGATGATACACTGGTCGTCGGAACGGGTTCCAGTGTTCGGGAATCTTCGTCAATCCTCGCCAGATTTTCAGGAATGTTTCCAAGTCAGAGCATCCTCGTCCCCTCGCAGCGTGCGTGGTTGAAATTAAATACATCGTCTGGCAGTGTTCTCCCGCACAGGCTTGAAATAATACTGGAAGGTGAGAACAACTTGATATGATATGACATACCAGTAATACAAACATTTTTACATCATTTGAACATCAGAGAACAAAATGTCAAATACAAATACTTTAAAAACAGGCTGGGGCGAGAGGATTCGATTGGGGGGGGCACTGGTCTTACGTACTTGGTTGCTGAAATACAATTTAAGAACGTCATTAATTACGGTAGAGGGTGCACAGGGTTGGAGAGGGGGTGTCGTAGCATCTTCTTGTTGGCTCCTACCCTCTGCTCTCCTTTTACACTCGTTCGTCTACTGTTTATGTATTTATATTTTTGTTTCGGGGGGGGGGGTTAAAGGCCCATGTGCCCCATATACCTTCCTATGGCTATGCCACTGACTTTAGGTTGTGAACTCACATTAAACTCCATTATTATTTATGTGGTTGTAGTGACACTTTGGAACAGGAAACCACATACAGGAAGACGTACCACTAAATAACACTCAGTCACACCGACTGCACACTGACCCCAAACCAACCGATTCTTTGCCATTTGGTGTACTGTACTTTTGTTTTGTTATCGGTTTTGTCTCGGTCTCGTTGGTGTGACGGGGTCTCTGGGAAATAGATTCAAACTGATAATGCCTGTCACCCACAGACAGGTGGTATATACAGATAAGCTATACACCCACCTTGACCGACTGTCTCCGTAGTTTTACCTTGAATGATTCAGTGAACAAAACAGTTATAAATAGTGTTAAAATTTGATGAGGTAAGCCTATTCCCTTGTAAAAAAAAAGGTAATCAAACAATGAATGTCATTGTTTGATACCATGATTACCATGGTTACCATGGTGGTTGGTAATTTGGACAAAAAAAACCATGGTTACCATGGTAAGTTTTTACAAGGGTTGTACATCCTCAGATATCGTGTACGGATTCGTCGCCTAAGTTTATGTTCACACGTTTCAATAACTGATGGACACGCCTATTAACATGTATCAAGATGACTTTTTGAAATTATTTGCGATCATGTTAACTGTAGTTTCCTTTGACTCCCGATTCCTATTTCAGCTTTACATCACGAGAGAGATATTGCACTTTCGGATAACCAAACTACCGAAATTACTTCACCCGATTATCCAAACGGATACCCGAACTATGCCGACATTCTCTGGAGAATCTCGGCACCCGCAGGACAATCGGTTACGTTCCGGTTCCGGGACATAGACTTGGAAGACCGATACGACAAGATCATCATCGGAACCGGATCGGATTTCAGCGACCGCGGAACACATCTGGTCTCCATATCAAATCGGTACAACAAAACCGATTTGCCGACAGATCTTATCATACCGGGTAACGCGGAAATTTGGTTGAGGTTTCATGCCGACATTTCAAAAACTTTTCGCGGTTTCCTGATTGAAATAACTGCAGGCCCGGACCCATTCGAAGGTATGTATATCAACAGTTACATTTAAAAAAGAAAAAAAAAAAAAGGCCTTTCGGATGTCCTTTGAAGGGCATACTATACATTTTGGAAACCAGGCGTAAAACAAAAAATATATATATTTATCCCACTGTCAAATGCTGTCACTTCCTGATTTTGGATCAATGGCAATACACTTCGATGTAATCGATAAGTTCATTGGTATAACATGAAGAATTCACGATCATGTTGAAATGATAATATGGTCTTCAATCTGAATACGCTGAGACGACGTTTCACTGTTATTTTCAATCTCTCTTTATCTCTACCTCTCCAACTTTCTTTCTCTTGATTTTATGTTGCTATTGATTATTTGTAATATTTAGTGGGAAAAGAGAAGACATGATTTTGTCCTTGTCATATTTACGTTTCATTTGATAATGAAATTTTTTTTCGCGATCTCTATGTGCATGAATTAAATCAATTACTTAGCTAATCTCCGCCCCCCCCCCTCCATCCGCCTTTGTATTATTCTCTGTCCCTCACTCTCTCTCTCTCTCTCTCTCTCTTTTGCTATTGCATTTATTTTATATGTATTTTCATTTCCTTTACAGAATTGACTGTAGAACCAAGCGAACAAGAAATTGAAGTCGCTTCTCCACTTAATATCGCTTCCGAAAACTACCCTAGCCCGTATCCCCGGAGCCAAAACGTCACTTGGTACCTAAATCCACCAATAAACAAACTGATCCGTGTTGACGTCATCTCGTGCCATCTCGAACCGAAGCATGACTCGGTTAAGATGGGTACCCGCTTAGGAACTGGCAGCGATCTCCTCTTTCTCAACGGGTCTTCGACTCCACGTGGGTTTTACGCAGAGTTTCCGGTTAATCAATCCGTTGTGATTCGGTTCGAATCCGATTACAGCGTGGCGTACCAAGGTTTTTGGATCCGTGTCAGTGCAGTGGTTGAGAAAAGTGAGTTTCGAGGTCACCCTTTTCACCTTTATTTTTACTATTAAAAAAAAAATTAGAATCAAGCTGGATTTCGCTTCAAGTTGTCTAATTATAACTAATCAAACTTTAAACATTATTTGCCAAATGCTGGGATGAATTTCACTTTTCACCTTTTTGATGATATGCTAACACTTTTAAAAGATTTGCTTAAAGTATGTCCATAAAACGCATCATAGGCGTTAACTTTCTCTCTTGAATGTCGTGTAGTCTATAGATGACCATTTGCAATGAATGATATTTCTGTTTCTTGATCATGTGATTAGAATGGACTTAATCCTTTCACAATTTTTTTTGTACGCACAGAGACCAAAATTACCCCTATGACGAAGGTGGGATCGGCCGAGAAAAAACCAGACCTCGCAGGGTCATCTACAAACAACAATAGATCAAGTAAGCAAATTTCCTAATGAGATTGGTCATTTATTTCGTAGTCGAGTGGTTTAAGCACTTGACTGGAAATGCAAAGGTCGTGAGTTCGATCCCCGACACGGCATATAATGTCTTTTGGTAATTGGTAATGCATTAATCTACATTTCCTACTCCATACACAGGGAAGAAATTAAGGCCTGGTAGGATGACAAAAGCCTTTGTATTAGTAATTGCCATAATGCTATCACGGTGCCCGCGTGTGGTGGAAATACTCCCCAAGGAATGGAGAAGGTGGCACAAGAATGAATCCAAAGACCGAGATAATAATATATGTAAAGCGCCTAGAGACGGTATTTCATATTAAGCGCTATATGAATCCAGATTATTATTATCATTATCATTAAAATAAAACATAGCAAACATACAGCATGAAACATTAATAATGTCATAAATAATTGAAAACATCATTTTTTTTAACACTAACAGGATTTGCATATAATTATAAAAGCTATACTATAGACAAATATTACATACTGAATTCTTTGCTAAGTTATGTAGATTCATCGTCCAATATTACTATGGATGTCCCGATAACTTAACGAAAGTGTTATTTTTCTACTTCATATCAGATGGTTTCATGATCCCGATGTTCTCAGCGATTGGTGTTTTAGTTCTGCTCGCGCTGGTATCAACGCTCATTATATCTTGCTACTTTGTAAGACGGTATGTATTGTGGCTTACAAGCATTCCTTTTAACGAACATACATGTATAATAATGTATTATCATTTGATCTTATTTACCCAGCGTATCCTCATCGGTAGTATTACTGCTTTTCCTGTGGGCCCTGCCTGTATTATAACAACGTAAAACCTATCTGTTTAATTCGGCATATGACTAATTGTTCTGTCAATTGTGTATGTTATATCTGACTTCTGTTTCTTTGTCTATAATGCAGATGCTTTAATGTGATCTATTTCTTGGTTTTCTGCTCACAAGTGCGCTTTGGGCATTTGATTTCAAATGGAGGCGGAAACAAACTAATTGGCTCAGAATCGAAAAAGTGACTTCACACCTTTTTATTCGATTATCTGCAATCTGTAGTCGATTTGGCGTGTCCTCCAGCCATGAAGATATTTAAAAACTCTCGACATTTCAATTATTAGTGTTCCTTTTACTATTCCGAACCTGAATGGGGGAGACGGGGCATCGTTCACACACGCAAAATGAAAGGGGAATTAATTAGGCTACTGATTAAGGTACATGCTAAGGTCAAATTAATTTCTTTATTTCTTTTGTATTTTTTTTTTTTAAATACAGACGCAGAACCAAGCCGATTGTGGCAGGACACCAAGTACTCTCCCACCTGTATACCACCCCAGACACCAGAGATTTCCGCACCCCTGCTCATCCACGTCATGGATCCCAAGACTCTCCCTCACACAGTATCCCGATGGTACAGGTCTCCTGCAGCAGCCGCGTCGACGACCCGCACAGCAAGGAGTCCGATTATCAAGAGTTCGACAACGACGACGACGACCATTACGACGCAGTCGGTCAAAACACGTCGACAAGCAGCTCCCATTCACCCGGCATCGACCACCATCACTACTCGGTCGCCGCTGGGGATCCCGCGCAGCACGACACCAGTGTGTACTGCAAGATCGAGCATGACTACGCGACGGCGATCAACGACACGGAAAACGAATACGCTAATTTTCAGGAGGGCGATATGACAACCCCCGAGGTCGATTTGAAACTGTTGGCCAAAAAACCATTTTATATGACGACCATTGAGAATACTCAGAAAGCGACAACAATTGCCTATCATAGGTACCTCCCGATGACTGCGTGCGCGGCTAAGAAACCGACAGACAACGAACGGCGATTGCCACCAGGCGCTACAACAAAAGAAAACGATTTCGACGATAAGAAACACGCGTACGTCAACCTGACCACTAACCTCGTATCTGATGAAACGACTGAGTGGAAAGTCCACGGTGTCAAAAATGACTCTAATGACGTCTCAAAGAATGAAACCTTCTACGAGGCAATGTCCCCCAAGAGTAATGACGATCGCGTGAACGAAACGGTGCATGAACTCGAGAATGAGAGCGCACAGAGCGGTGATCGTACCGTGGTCGATACATATACTGTAGGCAATCAGAGAGAACATGGGAAACATCAGGTTAAAAAACCTAAAGTCGCACCAAAGCGAAAGAGAAATAAAGGCGATGTGATTCAAAAGAACTCATACGCAAACGCAACGTATGAGAAATATTCGATTTCTTGAACAGAAAGAAACAATCGCTTGGGAACACTCTAAAAATGACATTTTCTCTGTTGATGCATAAGAAATGATTTGTTTTTAATTCAGAAAATGATGCTTATATCCAGTATTTATAAGGAGACCGTTGTGTAAGTTGTAAGAAAGTCGGAGGTACATGTATTATAAAAGTTGTTTGTTCATTTTGTTTTAAATCGTATAAATTTAGGCTGAAACCTGAAATGCTTTCTTCCTAGCTGTCTTTTATTTTTTCATGTAAACATACTTTCCATATTGCACACGAGTAAATGAATGTTTTTTTTTATTGCACGAGAATAGATATGCACACTCTTAGAATATGAATTTAATATTTTCATTCCTACATCAAATACGAGTAAGATTATATTATATTGTCATGAATTTCGTAACTATCCAAATTTCTACTAATTTCGTCAAATGTTTCCACATCCATCAGTAAACACCATCATCATCATTAAAAAAGTACAAAACAAACAAATAAACAAACAAGCAAAATACCAGTAAGACAAACATTGACCTTGCTTACAAGAGCATGATGTCATTTATTTTATAATTGTTAATTCTCTTTAGAAGGAAAATGAACGTTGACCATGATATCTGTTTTTTGTGTATGTCCTTTGTTTGTGTAATTGTTTTTGTTTTAATTGTATTTTTGGTTCAATCATGGGAAAGAAAAATTGCTTGCCAGTGGATCCAATCATATAGAAGCATTTTTTGTAATGGCTGGGGAGGGGTTGGGGAGAGATAAATTAGCTACCAGATGACAGAAAAGATTGAAAGAGCGAGAGAAAGAGTGACAGGGAGAGAAGGGACAGAGAAGGAGATAGAGAAAGAAAGAGAGGGGAAGAAAAGAGATGTAGAGATAGAGAGAGGAAGAGAGTTAGAAATAAAGAAAGATGAATGAGGTATGAGAGAGACAAAGTGGTAACGACTGTAAGTTTATAATTAGGTTTTACTTTTAAATATACACATATAGTCGTTAATACATCCGATACAAAGAATAAGTAAGACTGACTGCATTTTTCGAATATAAAGAGGACAATTCAAAAACGTAAAATTATATGCAATTCTTCGAATATGAATGTATACTCTCCCTTCCCCTTCCCCCAGCTCAAAAGTTTCGAAATTGTTTTACACCTTGTACTATAGAACAACCTTAAAACTTGAATTGATATAATAGAACAAGATTAGTCATACTTGAAATGTATTTCACAGAAGAAGATTCTAATCTAAATCATTTACCTGTATTGATATTACGCAACATTATTCCAGTCCGTACGTGTAGACATAGCGATACGCTTAATGACCATCAACAATATTATTGCGACTCCGAATAAATACACAGACAGCTACTGACAACTCTAAACAAAATCTCGCCTTTTGAACGAAGTCCGTTTCCTGATAAGAACGATTCGGAACGGGATGTTTATTTCTTTTCGCTCCTGTTTTTCGGACCCTTGTTATACGAGTGTTTATGGTGGTAAAACCCAACACGTATAAGCTGTAAATACCAACAAGCGGTAAAATAATTGGACTTGTGACAGGACAGGGAAAAGTGAAGTTTATCCTCTCTGTTTCGTCGAGGAAACAATTCACATCTTAACAGGAACTATATGTCATCCATCAGGTTAATATTCATGTTGTGCGTGGTTTTTGACCAAGGGTAATTGAACGCAGACGTGACGATCGTACAGGTAAGAAACAATGCACTTTAAAATTAGACTTTAGACTTAATAGATAGAGGGGACGATTGGAGCTTGTTTAAGTTAGGTTTGGTTTGGAAATACATGTCTATGATGATATTTTGAATGCGAGGTTTCTTAATATGTCACGTTTTCTTATGTCATGTTTTCACGCAAAACGAGGGCAATAACGTAGCATTAAGCATAACAAAAGTGCTACTTCAAATATACGTAGTAGTATACGTAATAGTATATTTGTAACGTTGAGACTATGACAAAGTTTTGCTGAAAAAAAAAATCACTTTAGATATTATTTTATCAAATAACAAAATAATAAAACATCACCCTATCAATAAACAAACTGTAGTGCAAGTTAGGATAGGGTGGGACCCTATTTTCCACTTCTCTAACTGTCCCTCGTTTAAAAAAAAAATATTTCGGGGCATTTCATTACTAGGAAATTGCCCCCATCGTTGCCTGACAATGGTGAGATTTCAATGTGAACAAAGGCGGATCCAAGATTTTGACAGCTTATAACATCCGACAACCGACTAAAAAGTCGTCATGTATATATATATATATATATATATATATATATATATATATATATATATATATATATATATATTTCTATAAAGCATAAAATCTGTGCTTCTCAGATTTTACAGGTCTTTTTAAATGCATTATTGGTACAAAAATCGAAAATATAGGAGTCCGC